>NC_066563.1:4189427-4214776 GCF_024679095.1 Eriocheir sinensis
CAGCGAAAGAAATGAGAGTTAAGATGGCGGTTAACTCTTGCATATGGGATTTGGACAGTATAGGGATGAGCTAGAGTAGAAAGTCGTGTGCAGCGGGGCCGCGGGAGGGGTGGTGGTGGTACGCAGTTAGCAAATTCAGGAGAGCAGTCAGCATGAAAATATCGAAAGAATTGTTGCATTACCAAAATACAACAACGAAAGGTATGAAAGAGTGAAGAAGCTGGTTAGCTCTTACATAAGGAATTTGGATAGTAATGGGATGAGCTAGAATAGAAAGTCGTGTGAAAGACCGCGGGAGGGGTGGAGGCACGCAGTTATCAAATTCAGAAGAGCAGTCAGCATGAAAACATCGATAGTAGATTGAAAGCAGCGTTGCCAAATTATCGTACTCATCGCATTGCATTGTCGTAGTTTCTGACCGATAACTATAGCAAAAAAAACACAAAAAGCATCAATAAATAACAGTTTTAACGCTAACTTTAATGTTCTATCGTTGTTTGTGTGGTTGCGGAAGTCTTCGGGCCTAAAAATGATAAATGGCATGTTCAGAGTACGACAATTTGGCAACGCTGATAGAAAGAGACGAAGGCGACGGAATTTAAAAGGTAGAGGAGTGTTAGTAAGAGAAGGATGGGAGCTGATGCATGAAAACGTCGATGGAATTACTGTACTACCATTCCTACAGCAACAAATAATACAATACGATACAACACCCTCCCTCCGCGCACAGATTAGTTGGCATATTAATTTTAGGACTGGACAGAGAGCGAAATTGGCTTTGATGCGCTCTCACATATTAATTTTATACAGACTTTCCACACACATTATAAAAATCACGAATATAACCCCAAAATGAATTAGCATAGTATATAACGTAGTGAAAAGAGAGAAAACTTGTAAAAGAAAGGGACTACTGTTTCAAATCGAGTTTTAGCTAAATTATCACGAATATAACCCCTCAAAAATGAATTAGCGTAGTACATAACGTAGTGAAAAGAGAGAAAACTTGTAAAAGAAAGGGACTACTATTTCAAATCGAGTTTTAGCTAAATTATCACGAGTATGACCCCTTAAAAATTAATTAGCGTGGTACATAACGTAGTGAAAAGAGAGAAAACTTGTAAAAGAAAAGGACAACTATTTCAAATCGAGTTTTAGCTAAATTATCACGAATATAACCCCTCAAAAATGAATTAGCGTAGTACATAACGTAGTGAAAAGAGAGAAAACTTGTAAAAGAAAGGGACAACTATTTCAAATCGAGTTTTAGCTAAATTATCACGAGTATGACCCCTTAAAAATGAATTAGCGTAGTACATAACGTAGTGAAAAGAGAGAAAACTTGTAAAAGAAAGGGACTACTGTTTCAAATCGAGTTTTAGCTAAATTATCACGAGTATGACCCCTTAAAAATTAATTAGCGTGGTACATAACGTAGTGAAAAGAGAGAAAACTTGTAAAAGAAAGGGACAACTATTTCAAATCGAGTTTTAGCTAAATTATCACGAGTATGACCCCTTAAAAATGGATTAGCGTGGTACGTAATGTGTGTAAAATCGACAGGATAGTTAGAAAAAAAGAAAACTGGTGAAAAGGAAAGAAAGGGATAGCTAATGAGTGTTTTTCTAGGTTCATGGTACAGAAGAAGGGTCAAACTACCACCAGGGTCATAAAACTACTGGATATACTCAAAATTCTCATGAAAGCCTTGTGAAATTAAGAATATGGGAATTAGAAAGAAAAAGAAACACAAATAACTGTTTTTTGAGGTTCGCAATGCAGAAGAATGGTCAAACTACTACCAGGGTCATAAAACTACCTCTGGAAATGCCCAAAACTCCTACGAAAGCCTTGCCAAATATGAGCTTGGGCGAAATGATGGAAGAGGGAGAGAAGTAGAGGGGGAGGATGATGAAGAGAGAGAGGGAGGTTTGAGAGGAGGAGGTGTTGTCTTACCCAGGCAAGGGGAGTGGTTGAACATGGAGTAGACGCGCGAGCACTTCCTGTCTCCGCCGTCAGGACAGATGCAACCGACGAGGGGCGTGTCCCGCATATCCCGCCACGCCTCCACGCACCGCGACCTGAACACGGGAGAGAGGGAAGGGCATTAAGGTAGATGATTAAAGAGCTTTTGAGGAGTGTGACATGAAAGAACATCAACGCCTCTACACACCACGACCTGAACAAGGGAGAGAGGGAAGGGCATTAAGGTAGATGATTAAAGAGCTTTTGAGGAGTGTGACATGAAAGAACATCAACGCCTCTACACACCACGACCTGAGGAAGGGAGAGAGGGAAGGGGATTAAGGTAGATGATTAAAGAGCTTTTGAGGAGTGTGACATGAAAGAACATCAACGCCTCTACACAACACGACCTGAACAAGGGAGAGAGGGAAGGGGATTAAGGTAGATGATTAAAGAGCTTTTGAGGAGTGTGACATGAAAGAACATCAACGCCTCTACACACCGCGACCTGAACACGGGAGAGAGGGAAGGGCATTAAGGTAGATGATTAAAGAGCTTTTGAGGAGTGTGACGTGAAAGAACATCAACGCCTCTACACACCGCGACCTGAACACGGGAGAGAGGGAAGGGCATTAAGGTAGATGATTAAAGAGCTTTTGAGGAGTGTGACGTGAAAGAACATCAACGCCTCTACACACCACGACCTGAACAAGGGAGAGAGGGAAGGGCATTAAGGTAGATGATTAAAGAGCTTTTGAGGAGTGTGACATGAAAGAACATCAACGCCTCTACACACCACGACCTGAGGAAGGGAGAGAGGGAAGGGCATTAAGGTAGATGATTAAAGAGCTTTTGAGGAGTGTGACATGAAAGAACATCAACGCCTCTACACAACACGACCTGAACAAGGGAGAAAGGGAAGGGGATTAAGGTAGATGATTAAAGAGCTTTTGAGGAGTGTGACGTGAACCAATCCTGGACACCTCTCCTCCCGAAATTGACCTCTCTTTCGGCCACCTCTTTGGATTCTTTTTAGGAGCAGCGAGTAGCGGGCTTTTTTTTATATTATTGTTTCCTTTTTTTGTGCCCTTGAGCTGTCTCCTTTGTTGTAAAAAAAAAAAATGTTTCTACACACCATGACCTGAGAGGGAAAGAACACAACAGAAAGAGATTAGAGTATATGGACGAATAATAAAAAGGAAGAAAAAATAACTAAAGTGAAAAATGAAGAAAATTTGTACTGGTTAAGAACTTGAAAGGCGACAAATATAAATGAATAGATGAATAAATACAAGTAAAATAAACAAAATATACAGAAATGTAAAAAAGAAACGGTCATCGCCCTTCACACAACGCGGCTTCGGAATAAAGCGAATCTAATCTGGAGTTTCGGTTTAACGTATAACGAATTCGTGGTGAGGCGTGTGGGCATGTGGGCGTGGGTGTGTACGTCAAATATGCATGTTCTTTTTTTCTTTTTTTTCTCTTCTCTCTCTCTCTCTCTCTCTCTCTCTCTCTCTCTCTCTCTCTCTCTCTCTCTCTCTCTCTCTCTCTCTCTCTCTCTCCGCTTTTATTTAACAAACAAGAGCGGTGAGAGAGAGAGAGAGAGGAATGAATGAATGAAGGAAGGAAGGAAGGGAGCAAGGGTCGAGCGCCTGATTCCGGGGCTCGAAGCGATATTTCCTGCGCTTATAAACCCGCCTTGATGCATGAAACCTGACGGCCAGGTGCGGCTTTTAATTAGTGGCAATGGCGCGCGAGGGCAGGTAAGGGCGGGCTATATATACAGGTGTAAGGCGGGGGGGCGGGGGGTGAAGGTTGAGGGTCAACGGGGAAGGTGGAGGGTCGAAGGTGGAAGTGTAAAGGTGGAAGGTGGAAGATCGAAGGGGGGGAAGGTCGAAGGTGAAGGGTCGAAGGTGGAAGGGGAAGGGGAAGAAGGAAGGGTAAGGGGGCTGTCTACTTATGCATAATAATTTGCTTCCTTCTTTTCTTGCCTGCTTACTGGGTGGGTGGCTTACTGGCTGACTGGCTGGCTGGCTGTTAGCCAGTCAGCCAGGGGAGGGGGAGGAAGTGGCTGAGTCGTTAGCGTGCGGGCGCCGCGTCTAGGAGGACGCGGGTTCGCGTCCCATCCGCCGCCACAAGGTGCATGGGATTTTTCAGTCACCGCCGAGTGGCCCAAGACTACCCACATGCTGTCCTGAGGACCACCCATCAACCCGGACTCTGAATTCTCTCTTTAAAAGAGAGGATCAGAGATGAGCTCCGGGGGGCAGCATGAGCCAGGCAAGATGGCACCACTATAAACACTTGCCTGCGCCACAACGGGCTGGGGTCCATCATCAAGGCCACTAAGAGAACCTACCCCAGCCATAGGCAGAGACATAAAAAAGTAGATGGCTGACAGACTTGGTGGGTAATTGAATGGCTAATTGGCTAAGTGGATGGCTGACCCACTGGCTAACTGGTTGGATGGCTGACTGGCTGATTGACTGACTGGCTGGCTTACTACGTAAACACTTGTCAGTCCATTCTGTCTGTTTATATCGGTATTTGTTTTTGTCTGTCTGTCTGTCTGTGACTCTTTCTTTTCTTTCTTTTTTCTTTCTTTCTTTTCTCTGTCTCATGCGGGAGGTGGGTCACACATCACCTGCACATCTGCCTTGCGGGTGTTCACACGCACACCTGAGACGCCTCATTAGCATGGCCAGGTGTGTGGCCTTGACGGAGAACACCTGCTCCTTAGACTCTATGTACCTGTCCTATTTCTTATACCTGTTTTTTTAAGATGCTGCCCGTAGCACCGGTAGGCTTTCTTGTGCGGCCTCTTGGACGGCCCAAGCCCGATAGTGGCTGCCGTGATGTATGACTTGCTTTGTCCATCCTGCCCCCCGGCGCTCCTCTTGAACGAAGTCGCTTAAGTTAGGGTTGATTGAAAATCTGGGCAGCAAGTGGGTAATCTTCCGCCACTCGCCGATGGTTGAAAAATCAGCGAATTTCGGTGGGACTCGAACCTAGGTCCACGGGCTCACCACGCCTGCAAGCTTGTGTGTTGTCTCTGGCCTCTGCCTTCTCATTTCCGACTCATCAATCTTGCAACTTGTAACTTCTACCTTCTAACTCCTTGTGTCACTCTTTACGTCCTGTTCTCGCTGTCTCTTAACATCTTTATTTTGTGTCTGTCTTCACTTACCTGTTTTATCTTCTTTTCCTTGCTTCTTTCGTTTTCTAGTTACTACCCTCAACCTTTCACCTGTCAATTTCATTTTCAATTCCACTTTCTCTTCATTCCTGTCTTTTAACTGTCCCAGATTACAACCCTCGCAAGTTTTTTAGACCAACCAATGTCGTGTCTTCTCCTACATCAACATTCCTTTGTGTATTGTCTTCGCCGCGAGGAATTCTTCATCTTCCCCATTCCGTGAACTATGTTCCGGCCGCCTCACGGAAGGCTGCTTTATTCACCCGGCTCACGAACCCTCTGATAGTACTACCTGCCCGCCTGCACGTGACGCCTCCAATCACGCGCGGCTCGTGATTTAAGTTACCTCTAGCATGGGAGTTTTTTTTTCCGTACCTGGTTGCGGTATAGTTGGTGAATATTAGAACAGTGTCTTTAAATCAAGCAGATGGATGTCCTAGTGTTCTCTATGTATGACTTGACCTCTTTCAAGAAGAGTGTATCCAGACACCTCTCTACCCGAAATTGGCCTCTCTTTTGGCCACTCTTTGCTTTTGTCTGTTGTGGGAGCGGAAAGTAACGGGCTTTATTCTACACTTTTTGATGCCCTTGAGTTGTCGCCTTTGTTTGTAAAAAAGAAATCTTGCACCGGAGCTCATCGTTGATCCTCTCTTTTGGGAAAAAATCTTGAGTCCGGGTTGGCAGGTGGTCTTGAGGACAGCATGTGGGCATTCTAGGCCACTCGGCGGTGACAGAAAAATTCCAGGTGGGCAGTACTCGATCCCGCCGGCACGCTAATTACTCAGCCACCGCCTCCTTCTCCTCTCCTTGCTCCTGTTGTCTTTTCATCCTTAATTTGCTGCCTTTTTCTTTGCACCTCCTGTCTTTTTTTCCTTGCTCTTCCTGTTTTCCTTTTCTAGCTCCTGTTTTCTTTTCCCTGTGGTTCTTTCCTCCAGCTGCCTCGCCTCTTACCTGTCTTGGCATCGTCGCATACAATCAACCTGTCATCATATCACCTGCGTCCCGCCCTTCACCTCTCCTGTCACACCTGGCTCGTGTTTTGTACAGTCATCCGCCTCACGGAGCTTTCCTTCATTTGCTCTGCCTCTTGCCTACGTTAGAAATACTACAGTCTGTTTGCCAAGTCTTTCATCTTTCCTGTCCCACCTGGCTCGTGAATTTGTACAGCAGCCTTGCCAAACAGAACCTTCCTTTCATTTGCTTTGCCTCTTGCCTGCTTTGAAAATACTACAGTCTGTTCAAACAAAGTGCTCCTCTGGTGCCTAGGCGGCGTTTGTCAGGCCTCTCCTAATGAGCTGAATTCGTATCGGGCTCTCGTGAGTAATGTAAACGGGGTCGGCCGTGTCCGTAGAGTTTTCCGCGTCACTTCCAAGCAAACGCCCCGCTCGCAATGCACTGTTTGGCTTGCAGGCGTGTGAAAATTGGTGGATATCTGCTGGAAACCTTGCTGATAAACCCTCTGTTGATGTTTGCTGGTGGTAAATGTGGCTGAAGATTTACTGAGACTTTTTTGTTGGTGAAGTAAAGTTAACATGTGTATACGAATAAACTTTGGCTTGCAGGCGTGTGAAAGTGAGTGGCTATCTGCTGGAAACATTGCTGATAAACCCCCTGTTGATGTTTGCTGGTGCTAAATGTGACTGAAGATTTACTGAGACTTCATGTTGGTGAGTAATTGTTGACGTGTGTATAAGAATAAGCAAACAACAAAAATATTAAAATCCACGAAGAAACAAACAAAACAAAGTCAGTAACGTAAAGACCACATCCCTCAAAGCTTCAAGATCACACTCACACCCTAACTCATTCTTCTCGCTGATGCATGGACCATTTTTTTTCCAGCTGGGTTTGCTATAAAGATGATGAATAATAGTACGTAAAAGTGTTTAAATCAATCAGACGGGCAGACTAGTATAATGTGCCTACCTAATGGATAACCTGGTATTCTCTCTGATGCAAAACTGTCTATCTTCCATAAGAGGTGAGATGAGGCAGATGATATTGAAGCACATGGAACTAGAGTACGTGAGGTTGACAGACAAACACGATGAGAGGCCTGACAAGCGTAACATAGGCGTCACAGCAACACTTTGTTTGAATAGACCACAACAGAGCACACCATAACAGCCTCATAACGAAGCCATATGATACCTTACCTGGATATCTCGCCTTCTGCCTGTTACATCCACGGTGGCTAACCTGCTTTGTGAGGTTACCTGGAACTTTATACAACTGTCCTCCTCTTCCTCCTTCTCCTCTTCTAGTTTCCTCTTCCACGAACTCCTTTTCCTCCTCCTCCTTCAACACTTATTTGACTTTTCTCTTCCCTTCCTCTTCTTGTCCGCTCTTTCTCATACCTCCTTTTCTCTTCTCTCCAGCTCTTCTCCATGCCTCTTTTTTCTCTCCTCTCTCTTTTTATCACATTTCTCTTCTTCTTTCTCTTCTTTTCGGCAATCATATCGCTCTTCTCACATTCCTCTCTCTATATATCTCTTTCTTATCTCTTCTTTTCCACTCTTTCATATATTTCCTTTTCTCTCCTCTCTCTTTCTCACTCTTTCACATATTCCTCTTGATCTCCTCCGCTCTTACATCATTCTTTCTTCCTTCACTCTCTCTTCCTAACCTACCAAACTCCCCGTAAGAAAACATTATCACCAACTAACCTAACCTAACCTAACCTAGCCTAGCCTAACCTAACCTAACCTAACCTAACCTAACCTAACCTAACCTAACCTAACCAGAAACTCCTACAAGTCACACCCTTACACTATCCTTAAGGGGGTCATGTTGCACTCACTTCTTCCGGCAGTGGCCCTCGCGGGACTTGCACGCCTCCCTGAAGCGGTCGAGGCGGGAGCTGCACCCCGGGTATTCGCGGCAGATCTCGGCGGCGCGTCCACACGCCGGGATGTGAGGGAGTGGAACCGCGTCCTCGTCTGAAGACACGTGGAGAAAGGGGAAGGTAAGGTAAGGTAAGCGAAGTAGAACTGAGGATTGTCGTGGTGGTGATGGTGTTGGTGGTGGTGATGGTGATGGTGGTGAAGGTGGTGTTGAAATATGAAGTGATGAAGGGATAGACAGAGTAAAACAACGAAAGAGGGTGAGAAAAAGAAACGAAAGGAGAGAGAAGGAAATGAAAGGAAAGGAATCGGAAGGAAATAAAAATTGATAGAGGCATAGACCAAGAAAGAGAGAGGGTGATAAAAAGAAAGAAAGAGGAGAAAAGGATAAGGTATAGAAT
Organism: Eriocheir sinensis; assembly: GCF_024679095.1. Taxonomy (NCBI): domain Eukaryota; kingdom Metazoa; phylum Arthropoda; class Malacostraca; order Decapoda; family Varunidae; genus Eriocheir; species Eriocheir sinensis. Next base: position 4,197,836 of record NC_066563.1, read on the forward strand.
GTGTGTGAACGAAGAAAGAGAAAGAATAGGAAAGAAAGATAAAGAGAGGAGACAGAGGTAGGTAGGTAGATAAATACAGACAGATAGATAGATAGATAGACAGATAGATAGATAGACAGATAGATAGTCCGGTTTGTATGTTAATAGGATTTCTGTATGTGTGAATATCTGCCAGTGTGTGTATATATTCAACACTCTCTCTCTCTCTCTCTCTCTCTCTCTCTCTCTCTCTCTCTCTCTCTCTCTTAAAACATTCATATTTCTCTCTCTGTCGATTCATAGTCTCACATAATCTTTCTCACACGCACGCACACACACACACACACACACACACACACACACACACACACAGCTGCTGCTTCTCATCCCCCTCCTTCTCTCTCTCTCTCTCTCTCTCTCTCTCTCTCTCTCTCTCTCTCTCTCTCACATCTCCCCTTTATCTCTCTCATTCTTCTCACACCATCATTGACTTTCTTTCCTCCTTACTTTCTTTCTTTCATTTTACCTTTACTCTCTCTCCCTTCCTCTTTCCACCCTCTCTCTCTCTATCTATCTATCTATCTTTCTCACTTACCTTTCCTGGAGAAGAAGAGGCAGGGGTGGTCGAAGAGGAGGTCCCTGAAGTCGTTGCACTGCGGGGCGAGTCTAGGCTCCTGGCGACACATACAGTTAGGCGAGAACCAGGGGAACAGGGCGAGGGTCCGGAGTGCCGCCTCACACCGCGTCACCGTCACCGTCGAGCACGCCACTGGGGACGAGGGCGAGGAGAAAATTGAGGTGGGATATAGAACTGTAGAGGGAAGGAGGAGGCGTAAGAGGAAAGTTATGAGAAAGAAGATCAGATAGAAAAAGGAACAGAAATAAAGAAGAAGAAGCAGTTATGGGAGAGGAGAAAATGATCAAGGAAATGGTAAGGTAGAGAAATAAATAAAAAGAAGAGGAGATTGAGGTGGGATGGACAAGTGTATTGGGAAGGAGGAGGCGTGGGAGTAAAGTTATGAGAAAGAAGATCAGATAGAAAAAGGAACAGAAATAAAGAAGAAGAAGCAGCTATGGGAGAGGAGAAAATGATCAAGGGAATGGTTAGGGAGAAAAATAAATAAAAACATCGGCAAAGAATTTAACAGCAATGCGAAAAAGGTACAGAAAAGGTGATAGACGGGATATGGACAGTTGTAAAGGCGGAAACGTTGGAGGAAATAAGTTACGAGAAAGAAGATAAAAAAGAGGAGAAACACAAATAAAGGAAAGGAAAAAATGCCACTAGGAAGAAAGGCGAAGAGAAGGAAATTGAGGTGAGGTGGAAACAGGCGAAGAAAAAGTGATAGAGGTGGACAAGAGAGGTGGAGACGTTGGAGGAGAAAAGATACGGTAAAAAAAGATGAGAAACACAAATAAAGAAGAAAAATATGCCACTGGGAAGGAAGGCGAAGAAAGGTGATGAAGGTGAAGTGAGAAAGGTAACTAGGTTGGTAAATGAAGGTAAAAGAATAAGAAGAAAGTTAGTTATGAGAGAGGTGAGAAAGAATGGTTGCAACAGAAAGGAAAGGTAAGAAAGCGGAACACCAGTAAATAAGGAGAATAAGAACAAGATAGCGCAAAGGAAACAGGTGAAGAACAGGTGATAAACGTGAGGTGAGAAGGGTAACATTAACACAGGTAGGAGAAGTAGATGAAAGCAAGTTATGAGAGAAAAACAGTTATGTAGAGAACAGAAAAAAGAGAAAATTAAAGGAAAGAAGAACAAACCACAGCAATGATGATAGAGGTGAGGAAAGACAGGTAACACAGGTAGATAATTAGGAAAGTTGGTTACGGGAGAGGGAAAGAAGATGGAAAGGAAAAATAAATAATGAAAGGAACTATAAGGAAAATGGGAACATGGAAGGAAAATAATCAAGAAAGAAAGGAAAGAAGGAAGAAAGGCAGAAAGAAAGAAAAGAAGGAAGGGTAAGTGGAGGAACGTGTGGCAAAGAGAGAAAGAGAAAAAGGTGTAAGAAAAAAAAGAGAAAGAAAAATAGGAAGAAAGGATGAAACGAAGAAAGTGTGGGAAGAAAATAGGAAGCGATAAAGAGATGGAAAGAAAAAGAAAGTGAAAAAGGTAAAAGACAATAAAAAGAAAAATAGGAGAAAAGGAATAAAACGAAGAAAGTGAGAGAACGAAAAAGGAAATGAGAAAAAAATAGAAAAAAAAGAAAAAAGTAAAAAAAAAGGAGTGGGAAAGAAACAGGAGGTGATAAGAGGGAGACGAAAGATGAAGAAGGAGAAAAAAAAACGAAGGAAATGAGAGAACGAAAAAAGGAAGAGAGAAAAAAATAGAAAAAAGTAAAAAAAAAGAAGAAAAAAAAATGGAAAAAAAGGAAGAATGGGAAGGAAACAGGTGATAAAAGGGAGACGAAAGATGAAGGAGGAGAAGGAAGAGGGGGAGAAGGAGTAATTGTAGGAGTAAGGAGAACATAAAAGAGTCAGTAAAGAAGGACGTAAAACAGTAATAGATGATAAAGGAAAGGTTAGGACAGGTATAGGAGATTGAGGCGACATTGCACAGGTTAATGAAGGGCGAGATTGACCAGGTAAAACATGATAAAGAGGGGAATAAGAAGAAACTCACGATAAAAGAGGAACAAGAAGAAAAAGGTAAAAAATCAAAACCTGGAATAAATTAGGAAAAAAAGAAAAAAAAATAAGATAAAAGAAAGGTTAGGACAGGTATAAGAGCATTGCACAGGTTAATGAGGGGCGAGATTGACCAGGTAAGACATGATAAAGAGAGGAATAAGAAGAAACTCATGATAAAAAGAGGAATAAGAAGAAAAAGGAAAACATCGAAACCTGGAAAAAAACACTAGGAAAAAAAAAGGAAAGGTTAGGACAGGTATAGAAACTTGAGGCGACATTGTACAGGTTAATGAAGGGCGAGATTGACCAGGTAAAACATGATAAAGAAAGGAATAAGGAGAAACTCATGATAAAAGAGGAATAAGGAGAAAAAAGGAAAAAAGTCGAAACCTGGAATAAATTATGAAAAAAAGGGAAAATGGAAGGAAATACAAATGGAAAAGGAAAAAAAGGAAAATAAATAGACATAGAAGATACAACGTGATAAAAAGAAGAATAAGAAGAAAAAAAGAGAAAAAGAACATGAGATAAATTAGTGAAGGATTGAACAAGATAAAAATGGAAGGAAATACAAATGGGAAAATAGAAAGAAAGAAAAGGGAAATAAATAGAGCAATAAATTTTAGGATGAAAGGAAATTTAAGAGAGAGAGAGAGAGAGAGAGAGAGAGAGAGAGAGAGAGAGAGAGAGAGAGAGAGAGAGAGAGAGAGAGAGAGAGAGAGAGAGAGAGAGAGAGAGAGAGAGAGAGAGAGAGAGAGAGAGAGAGAGAGGTCATAGGTCAAATAATAATACGGCGGGAGGTCAGGCGAGGTCACACACACACACACACACACACACACACACACACACACACACACACAGTCACTAGAATCTTCATATTTATGTCATCAAAAAGCTGAGAGTCAGTCACGCGAGGATTAAAACGAAGGGAAGAGAAGGATTAGAAGCAGGAAGAGAAGGAGGAGAAGGAGGAGGAGGAGGAGGAGGAGGAGGAGGAGGAGGAGGAGGAGGAAGAAGAGGAAGAGGAGGGAGGATACAGAGACATCAAAGTTGACCTAATCTTGATCCAGTAGATTTATTGGCGTTTGACGAGGTAAAGGAAGGAAGGAAGGAAGGAAGGAAGGAAGGAAGGAAAGGAAGGAAGGAAGGAAGGATGGAAGGAAGGAAGGAAGGAAGGAAGGAAATAAGAAAGGGGAGAATGAATGAAGGAGGGAAGGAACGAAAGAAAGGCAACAATTAATAAAGGAAGGAAGGAGGGAAATAAAGAAGAAAGTAGAAGAAATAAAGGAGAATGAGATAAAGAAAGTCGAAAGAGGAGAGAGAGAGAGAGAGAGAGAGAGAGAGAGAGAGAGAGAGAGAGAGAGAGAGAGAGAGAGAGAGAGAGAGAGAGAGAGAGAGAGAGAGAGAGAGAGAGAGAGAGAGAGAGAGAGAGAGAGAGAGAGAGAGAGAGAGAGAGAGAGAGAGAGAGAGAGAGAGAGAGAGAGAGAGAGAGAGAGAGAGAGAGAGAGAGAGAGAGAGAGAGAGAGAGAATAAAGGAGAGAGAAGAGGGAGTGAGTCGGTCAGAGAATATCAAAAGAGGAGCAGAATTATTAAGCAGAGCGGCACAGGTAACAGCGAGGCAGCAGGACGCAGGTATGAAAGGGAAACTGTAACAAACTCAGGTGTGTGGGCGCCGGAGCAACACACGAACACACGACACAGCACTCGTGAGGGGTCAAAGCCAACACAAACTGACCCGTCTGGTGGAGCTCTGGAGAAGATTGACAGAGGATCACTTCAGGGGATTTATTTATTCATTCCGGGGTTTATTTATTTATTTATTTTTACAAGGGAGACAGCTAAAGGGCAACAGAGCAAAATAGTTACCAGAAAGTCAGCCAGGCTTTGCTCCAACATAACGAGACAGAGTAAAAGGTCAAAAGAGAGGTCAGTTTCGGGAGAAGAGGTGTCTTGACACTATTCTCTTGAAAGAGGTCGGCATAGGCAGAAGGAAATACAGACAAAGGAAGGCTGTTCCAGAGTTTATCAGCGGAAGGGATAAAAGAATGATGATGCTGGTTAACTCTTGCTTAGAGGAGTTGGACAGTATAAGGATGAGCTAGAGTAGAAGTCGAGGGCAGCGGGGCCGCGGGAGGGGGGGAGGCATACAGTTAGCAAGTTCAGAAGAGCAGTCGGCATGAAAATATCGGTAGAAGATAGAAAGAGATGCAACACTCCTGCGGAATTTAATAGATAGGAGACTGTCAGTAAGAGAAGGGGAGTTGATGGGACGAAGAGCCTTAGACTCCATTCTGTCCAAGAGAGATGTGTTTGTGGAGCCCCCATACATGTGATATACATACTCCAAATGAGGGCGGACAAGGCCCCTGTATATGGACATCATCTGTGCGGGGGAAAACAACTGTCGGAGACGATACACAACGCCCAACCTCGAGGAAGCTGATTTAGTAAGAGGTTGTACTAATATTTCCGTGGGTAGTGTTATAAGCCCAGGAATAGATTGACAAAGAAGTAGGAATAGCTCAAAGGTTCGTAGGACTCTCATACTGACCTAGCTCGGGGCCGCAGAGGACTGGGATGACCTTGAGCAGCGCGGAGCAGTTGGCGTCCTTGTCGCAGAGTTCCTTCGCCATGAGGCAGTTCATCGACTCCTGCTCCTCCGGCGGCACCACCAGCCCTCCTGAAGGCGAAAACACATGAGGGTTAAAGAGGATTGAACAATGTTTTAAATGGGTTGAATACTGCTTAAAAAGAGTTCAGTAATGCTTAAAAGAGGTTGAATACTGAGTGGAAATGGTAGTCTACATAAAGGAAACGATAGGAAAGGAATGGGAAGGAGAGGAAAGGAAGGAAAGGGAAAGGAAGGGAAGGAATGGGAAGAAAACGAAAGGAAAGGAAAGGCAAATTAAGGAAAGGGAAGGGAAGGAAAGGGAAGAGCAGGAAAGGAAAGAATAGGACAGGAAAAAAAGGAAAGGAAAGGAAAGGAAAGGAAAGAGAAGAGAAAAGGAAAGGGTAAATAGATATAGACAGACAGATAGATAGGCAGAAAGATAGATATAGATAGATAGATATTCACTGACCACACAGAAAATACAACACATACTTCGGTAAAACAAAGAAAAAGGAAAAAGTTCAGGAAGGAAACGTATAAGAAAAACCTCATTAAATAGATCACAGGAGCTTAAGAGAATTAATTACAGAGTGAAAATCAAGTAAGAGAACAAGAAAAAAATAAATAACACAAAGAAAAAAAATCAACATTGTCACATTAAAAAAGAAAATTGGAGCTTAGTAACGACGTGTGTGTGTGTGTGTGTGTGTGTGTGTGTGTGTGTGTGTGTGTGTGTGTGTGTGTGTGTGTGTGTGTGTGTGTGTGTGTGTGTGTGTGTGTGTGTGTGTGTGTGTGTGTGTGTGTGTGTGTGTGTGTGTGTGTGTGTGATGTGTGATGTGTGTGTGTGTGTGTGTGTGTGTGTGTGTGTATGTGTGAGTGTGTGTGTGTGTGTGTAATCAGTCAGTCAGTTAGTTAAGCAGAGATATGTATGTGCGTGAGTGTGTGTGTGTGTGTGTGTGTGTGCGTGTGTGTGTGTGTACGTAAACAGAGTGTGGGTCATCATAATTAGGGCAAAAACGACCATTACGTAGCGTTTTTCGCCTTTCCCACGGCTCCTTTTAATCGTCCCTTTGTCTCTTGTCGGGAACATTGTCTTCTTGAAACGAGTCGAGGATTGCACAGGAAAGAAAGGAAGAGAAGGAGTGGAATAGGAAGAGAAGGAGAGGGAAATGAAGGGAAGGGAAGGGAAGGGAAGAGTAGGAGAGGAAAGGGAAGGGAAGGGAAGGGAAGGAAAAGGAAGGAAAGGAAAGGAAAGGGAAGGGAAGGGAAGGGAAGCAATGGGAAGGGAAGAAAAGTAGAGGAAAGGGAAAGGAAGGAAAAAGAATGGAAAGGAAGGAGGGAGAAGGAGAGAAGAGGAAAGGAGAGGAAGGGAAGGTAAAGGAAGGGAAGAGAACAGCAGGGAAAGGAATAGGAGGTATGGGAGATGAAGGAAAAGGGAAGGAAAGGGAATGGAAAGAAAAGGAAAGGAGAGGAAAGGGAAGGAAAAATGAGTAAAGGAAAAAGAAGAAAAAAAGAAAAGAAAAGAAAGCGAGAAAAAGAAGAAAAAGTAAAGGAAAGAGATGGAAAGGAAGGAGAAGGATTGAGAAGGACACGGAAGAGAGGAGATAAAAGGAAAGGGAAGGAAATAATAAATAAAAGAAAGAAAAGAGAAAAAAGAGTGGAGGAAGAAGGAGGAAGAAAAATAGAGAGATAATTTCCCGCTAAAATAGAAACACGAAGGCCAGAAATAGCAGAGGAAATGTGATTTTTGTGGCCTCTCTCTCTCTCTCGTTTCTTGGAAGACGAAGCAGAGAGGAAGGGAGGAAAAGGAGAAGAGGAGGAGGAAGAAAAGAAGGAAGGGAAAAAGAGAAGAGGAGGAAACAAGGAAGAGGAGGAGGGAGAGAAAAGGAGAGAGAGGAAAAGAAGGAATAAAAGAGAAAGGAATGAGAGGACGGGAAGGGAATGCAATGGAAGAAGGGAAGAGAGGGAAGGGGAGGACAGAGAGAGAGAGAGAGAGAGAGAGAGAGAGAGAGAGAGAGAGAGAGAGAGAGAGAGAGAGAGAGAGAGAGAGAGAGAGAGAGAGAGAGAGAGAGAGAGAGAGAGAGATCACATAATAGCTTAATTTGTCTCAAGTCAGCCAGTCAGTCATTCAGTCAGTCAGTGAGTCAGTCAGTGAGTCAGTCAGTTAGTGAGTCAGTCAGTCAGGCAGTGAGTCAGTCACAGTCAATCAGTCAGTCAACCAGTCAGCCAGTCAGTAGTCAGTCAGATAGTCAGTTAGTTAGCAGTCAGTCAGTCAGTCAGCCAACCAGTAAGTCAATCAGTCAGTTAGTCATTCATTTGTGTGTGTGTGTGTGTGTGTGTGTGTGTGTGTGTGTGTGTGTGTGTGTGTGTGTGTGTGTGTGTGTGTGTGTGTGTGTGTGTGTGTGTGTGTGCGCACGTGCGTGTGTGTATATGTGTAGGCAGCGAGTGGGAGGATGCCTCAGGGAAAAAGAGAGAGAGAGAGAGAGAGAGAGAGAGAGAGAGTTTTTCTCTCATTGACTTCTCTCTCTCTCTCTCTCTCTCTCTAGTTAGTTTGGATTAAAGGTGACCATGTAAGGTAAACGATCTCTCTCTCTCTCTCTCTCTCTCATCATGGATTTATAGGAAAGTCACGTCATTTAGGTTAAACGATACATCTCTCTCTCTTCATCATGGATTTATAGGAAAGTCACGTCATTTAGGTTAAACGATACGTATTGCTCTCTCTCTCTCTCTCTCTCTCTCGATAAAGGCAGTTTCAAAGCGGCACATATTTCACTGTGACGTTAGAGCAGGGAACTCTTCTCTCTTCCCGGCCACACCTACACTACGCCCACGCAAACGGGATCCTGAGAGAGAGAGAGAGAGAGAGAGAGAGAGAGAGAGAGAGAGAGAGAGAGAGAGAGAGAGAGAGAGAGAGAGAGAGAGAGAGAGAGAGAGAGAGAGAGAGAGAGAGAGAGAGTGTGTCACGTATATATTTCATCACTACAGAGAAAGATTATCAACACTCTTCCTTTGTGTTGAGAGAGAGGAGGAGGAGGAGGAGGAGTCGGAGGAGGAGGAGGAAGAGGAGGCGAAGGCGGAGGAGGAGGAGGAGGAGAAGGAAGAAGAGAAGAATGAGAGGGAGGAAGAAATGGAGAGGAAGGAGAAGAAAAGGAGGAGGAAGATTTGAGAAGGAAAGGAAGAGGAGGAGGAGGAGGAGGAGGAAGAAGAGGTCTGTCTTCATTTAATTGGCTTTGTTGTTTGTTAGTTAGTTTGTTTGTTCTTGTATTATTATCGTTTTTTCTTTAGTTGTTGTTGGCGTTGTTGCTGTTTGTTGTTTGTGTTACTTTCTCCTCCTCCTCCTCCTCCTCCTCCTCCTCCCCTTCTCTTTCTTCTTCTCCTCCTCTTTCTCCTTCTCTTCTTCCTTCTCCTCCTCCTCCTCCTTTTCTGCTGTTCGTCCTCCAGTATTATTATTTTATTGTTCTTATATATTATCATTTTTACACACACACACACACACACACACACACACACACACGGTCATTCAGGCGGCGTTCTAATTTACTGCCTCATGAACACATTCGAAGCAACGCGAACCCTGACTCGACTAATTGGTTCACTTGTCTCGTGTGTGTGTGTGTGTGTGTGTGTGTGTGTGTGTGTGTGTGTGTGTGTGTGTGTAAGAATGATTATATATGAAAACAATAAAATGAGCATATTGGAGGAAGAACAGCGGAAGATGAGGAGGAGGAGGAGGAGGAGGAGGAGGAGGAGGAGAAGAAAGAGGGGAGGAGGAGGAGGGGGGGGGAGGAGGAGGAGGAGGAGGAGAAGAACAAGAGCAAGAAGAAAGATGAACCCATAAAAACAATAATAATAATAATAATAATAATAATAATAATAATAATAATAATAATAATAATAATAATAATAATAAAAATAAAAATAATAACAACAACAGCAACAAAGAGAAAAGTCACGCAAGAAAACAACAAAACAAAACAAAAACAACATCAACAAGACGAGCATCAGCTGTCCAGAATCAAGAACAACAACAACTAAACAGAATATTGTCGAATCTCTCTCTCTCTCTCTCTCTCTTTGTGTTGTCAAATTGGACGTCGCTTCTTTTTTTTTTCTTCCATCTGTTTCATTTTCTTTTATCTTTATTTTGTGTGTTTGGATGTTTTTCATGTGTGTTTTTCATCATGTTTTACGGTCGAGGTGTTTGTTTTGATTCACTGTGTGTGTGTATGTGTAAGTGTGTGTGTGTGTGTGTGTGTGTGTGTGTGTGTGTGTGTGTGTGTGTGTGTGTGTGTGTGTGTGTGTGTTTGTGTCGCTTTCAATAATTCTCTTTAGCCACGCATCCCTCGTTTGTGTCTGTGTTTGTGTGTGTGTGTGTGTGTGTGTGTGTGTGTGTGTGTGTGTGTGTGTGTGTGTGTGTGTGTGTGTGTGTGTGTGTGTGTGTGTGTGTGTGTGTGATCTCTTTCATTGATCACACACAGTTTTCTTATCTTTATTTTTTCTCCATCTCTCCCTTTCTTTTTTTCATTTTCTCTTCCTTCTTTCCCTTCCTCTTTCCCTCCTTTTCCTTCTTTTGTTTTCCTCCACTTCTCCCATGAATCGAAAGAGATAGATAGATTGATAGATAGATAGATAGAGAGACAGATAGAGAGAGAGAGAGAGAGAGAGAGAGAGAGAGAGAGAGAGAGAGAGAGAGAGAGAGAGAGAGAGAGAGAGAGAGAGAGAGAGAGAGAGAGAGAGAGAGAGAGAGAGAGAGAGAGAGAGAGAGAGAGAGAGAGAGAGAGAGAGAGAGAGAGAGAGAGAGAGAGAGAGAGAGAGAGAGAGAGAGAGAGAGAGAGAGAGAGAGAGAGAGAGAGAGAGAGGAATCGTTAATCTTAGGGGCCTTGAGTGTCTCCTAAATCATCCAGTCTCCATTAAAGGTCTCTTCTAAAACATTAATTACCATCTAAATGTCCCCTTAAACATTTACTAGCGTTTAAATACCTCTTAAAACATCCATTACCTTTAACTTACCTCTCCTAAGGCATTATCTCTTATTCGACAACACCAACATCAACAACAAAAATGAGTGCTCCTGTTTCTATATGGTCTCTCTATATAAAACGTTTTTGCTATTCATTTAAACGTTTTTCTATGTTTAGTGCGCTGTTATTTTTAATGCTCTATCTAAAGACGTTTTTTCAATCCATTTAAACGACTTTCGATGTTTATAAGCTCTTTTTTCTTTATGCTCTCTCTATCAAACGTCTTTTTATCTATCCATTTAAACGACTATTGATGTTAAATACGTTCTTGTTTCTTTAGGTTCTCTCTATCAAACGTTTTTCTACTCATTTAAAACTTTCGATGCTTTTTTTAGAGTAAACGAAACAGCTGAAGGTCAGTAAAGAAAGAAAAAACAAAAGACAAACCCAACTAATCGCTACTCGTGCATAAGTAAACAGGATGGGCCGGAAGAGAGCTCAATTTCGTATTTTTAACCTCGTATTTTTAAACATCAGCAGCTGCGTTCCCCTGTTTGAAAAGCCTCTCTCGTGGAAATTGCTGGGGTTTTCAAGGACTGTTTTCTGGTGCTGGTGATACTTTTAAACGGCTTCTGCATCTTGAACCGAAACAACATCGATAAAAACCCGTTAAATCTTCTCCGTGGGCTTGGGAGACAGTCGTAATGCGAGACCGATACGTTTAAGAATATGGACCTTATCTTCCAGCCTCTCTAATTGTTTACGACTTGACTACAGGAGAGAGGTCAGGAGAGAGCTCAGTTTCGCATATAAGCCCCGTATTCTTAAACATATCAGCAGCTGCGTTCCCCTGTTTGAAAAGGCTCTCTCGTGGAAGTTGTTGGGCTATTCATGGACTGTTTCGTGGTGCTGGTGATACTTCTTACACGGCTTCTGCATCTTGAACCGAAACAACATCGATAAAAACCCGGTTAATCTTCTCCGTGGGCTTGGGAAATAGTCGTAATCACCGTTGCCAGATTGTCGTACTCAGAGCATAGTATTTACCGGTTTCTGACGCCTAACTATTGCCAAGAAACATCAGGAATTAACTATTTTAACAATAATTATAAGTGAATCTCCTTATTGGGGTCGGACGTCGGTTAATATAAGAGGCTGCGTGAGACAATCTGGCAACTTTGGACTCGTAATGGGAGACCGATACGTTTAAGAATGTGGACCTTATCTTCCAGCCCCTCTAATTGTTTACGACTTGACAACAAAACACTTTAATGGCTTTCGTCTGTTTGCTCTACTCTTGAAGGTTTTATTATGGTTAAAATCTTCCCGTTTCATTAAGGTGTTTCTTAGTCTCTCTGTAAATACATTCGCTTACAGAAAAGAAGAAAGAAAGAATAAAACAAGATAAGAAAGAATGACAAAAGTAATGAAAGAGAGAAAACGTAAAATTAACAAACCAAAAGAAACAAAAAAGAAAGACTCAAGTAATTATAATTGTCCCTCAAGGTAAACAATCCAAGGCTTAATTACATCTATTAGTCCAATTAGAGGTGTTTACCAGTCTGTCTGTCTGTCTGTCAAAGGGTTACAAATTACCTGTTATTCGTCTCTTAATTAGTGCACGTGTGTGTGTGTGTGTGTGTGTGTGTGTGTGTGTGTGTGTGTGTGTGTGTGTGTGTGTGTGTGTGTGTGTGTGTGTGTTCTCTTGTTCCCTGTTGTCTGTATTCTGTATTTTTTTATGCGTTGTTTTCGTTCTCTCTCTCTCTCTCTCTCTCTCCCTCCGTGTTACAAGTTTTCTCTTCCGTTAATTAGCCTTTTATTGTTTACGAGAGAGAGAGAGAGAGAGAGAGAGAGAGAGAGAGAGAGAGAGAGAGAGAGAGAGAGAGAGAGAGAGAGAGAGAGAGAGAGAGAGAGAGAGAGAGAGAGAGAGAGAGAGAGAGAGAGAGAGAGAGAGAGAGAGAGAGAGAGAGAGAGAGACCTCATTGACAATTCGGTTCTAGTTTCCAATTTTCTCTGTGAAGGAAGCAAAGAAAACTAAGTTCGTTCCCTCTTCTCTCTCTCTTCATAAATTTCCTTTTCCTTTTTTTTCGCATTTTTAGCTTTTCTTCTTTTCTCTTCTTCCTCTTTCGTCTTTCTTTCTTCTTCTCTCTTTTTCTCTTTTTTCTCCTCCTCCTCTTTTTTCTTCTCAATCTATTCCTCTCTTTTTGCATCTCCTTCTTTCCTCTTCCTTTCTCTTTTTATTTCTGTATTTTCTTTTCCTCTTTATTTCTCTGTCCTTTTCTTTTCCTCTTTTAATTTATCTCTTTTCCTCCTCTTCCTTCTCCTCCTCCTCCTTCTTCTTCTTCCTCCTCCAAACAGATTAAAACACAAAAGCATACAGCCTCATTATGTGTCAAAAGGTGTTTACTGTCGCCTGCTCTTCCAATTTTCCGAGCTTCAAGGACGTACGGTTAAGTTTTATTTTCTCGGAAGGAAGACAACGAAGACAGACACGAGTAAGCCTTGTTATTGTAATCCTCTCTCTCTCTCTCTCTTTATGTAACACGATTTTTCCTCCTCCCTAGAGTACAGTTTTTTCTTCCTTTCCTCCTCTTTTCCTCTTTCTCCTCTTGATTTCTTTTTTTCTTTCCTCACCTTTTTTCTCCTTTGTTTATTAATTTCCCTATATATTTCTTTACTTTATTCTCTCTCTCTCTCTCTCTCTCTCTCTCTCTCTCTCTCTCTCTCACACACACGTCTTCCCTTCTTTCTTTCTTCCAATCCCTTGTTCAAACTTCTCTCTCTCTCAATCTATTTTATCATTATCCAATTTCTTCTCTTCCTCTTCGTAATTGGTCTGGACTCCCTTAGTAATCCATTGCCTTCCTCTTCTTCCTCTTCTTCCTCCTCCTTCAAGTTCTTCCCTCTTTTCCTTCTTCTTATTCTTTCCCTCTATATCTTTTTATACTTGTTTTTTTTTCTCCACTTCCATCTCCTTCTTTTTCTTCTTCTTCCTCCTCCTCCTTCTAGTTCTTCACTCTTTTCCTGATTCTCCTTGTTCTTTCCCTCTGTATCTTTTTATATTTGTTTTTTCTCCACTTCCACCTCCTTCTTTTTCTTCTTCTTCCTCCTCCTCCTCCGATTTTCTCTCTTCCTATCTTCTTTATCCATTCTCGTTCTCTTTCTTTCCTGCTTTTTCTATCTTTCGTTATCTCATTATTTTTGTTCTTTTCTCTCTTCCCTTTATTTTCTTTTCTTTTTTCCTCTCTTTTCAACATCTCATTTGTTTAGTATTTCCTTCTCTTTTCTTTATCATTTCTTATATCTTGTTTCTTGTCTTTTTTTGCATTTTCACTCCCTTTCTCGCTTTCTTGTTTATCTTTTCTTTCACTCTCTTTTCTTCCTGTTTTCATTTATTTCGTTTTCTATATTCATTTTTAATTTTAATACCCCCTTCTCTCTCTCTCTCTCTCTCTCTCTCTCTCTCTCTCTCTCTCTCTCTTCACCTCATAAAGTCATGCATTTCTCATCCTAAATAACACACACACACACACACACACACACACATACTAATCACTGCCCAGTTAAGAGTGATTAGACCAGGTACACGTAACTCTCTCTCTCTCTCTCTCTCTTTCAAGAGAGAGAGAGAGAGAGAGAGAGAGAGAGAGAGAGAGAGAGAGAGAGAGAGAGAGAGAGAGAGAGAGAGAGAGAGAGAGAGAGAGAGAGAGAGAGAGAGAGAGAGAGAGAGAGAGAGAGAGAGAGAGAGAGAGAGAGAGAGAAAGGCGACGAGATTAGATTGAAGGAAGGAAAATGAGGGAAAGGAATACAAGAGAGAGGAGGGGGTAAAGAGAAGAAGGAGGAGGAGGAGGAGGAGGAGGAGGAGAGGAGGTAGAGTAGGGCAGGTGAGGCCACTGAAGGTAGGCGGGGTAGGAGGAGGAGGAGTAGGAGGAGGAGGAGGAGGAAGAGGAGGGGGAGGAGGAGGAGGAGAAGGTGAGAGAGGAGGGCGAGGCTGCAATCAATACTTGGGTGGAGTCGGTGGCCCGCAGGAGGAGGAGGAGGAGGAAGAAGAAGAAGAAGAGGAGGAGCAGGAAGATGAAGAAGAAGAACCAAGAGAAAAAGTTGAGTGTGAAGAGGAAGACCAGGAAGACGAAAAGGAAGAGGAGGAAGATGAAGAGGAAGAGGAGGAGGAGGAGGAAGAAAAAGCAGAAGAAGGAGGAGGAGAGGAGATGAATAAAAGAAGAATTATAAAAAAAGGAGATAAAGATGAGCAACAGAAAAGAGAGAAGACAATTAGGAGGAGGAGGAGGAAGAGGAGGAGGAGGAGGAGGAAGAGAAGGAAGAGGAGGAGGAAAAAGAAGGAAGATGCTGATGCTTCAATTATCTCGAGTAAGTTATCTTGTTTTCTCTCTCTCTCTCTCTCTCTCTCTCCAGACTGTTTTTCACTTTATTCATTTTTCTTCCTCTACGTATATTGAGTGAAGAGGAGGAGGAGGAGGAGGAGGAGGAGGAGGAGGAAAATTGTTACAAAAGAATGAAAAAAACTGAAAAAGAGCAAATATTAAGAGAGAGAGAGAGAGAGAGAGAGAGAGAGAGAGAGAGAGAGAGAGAGAGAGAGAGAGAGAGAGAGAGAGAGAGAGAGAGAGAGAGAGAGAGAGAGAGAGAGAGAGAGAGTGTGTGTGCGTGTGTGTGTGTGTGTGTGTGTGTGTGTGTGTGTGTGTGTGTGTGTGTGTGTGTGTGTGTGTGTGTGTGTGTGTGTGTGTGTGTGTGTGTGTGTGTGTACGTGCGTTTCACCAAGAAGTTAATACAAGCTAAATATAATGGCATAATTACACTATCTCTCTCTTTCTCTCTCTCTTATAGCTCTCTGTGGCAGCAAGGACGCAGGGAATTCACTAGAGGAGGAGGAACACAAAGTAACACAAAGCAAGAACAAATAACAGCAGACCTGATGGTCCTTACGAGGCTGTTTGTGTTAAGCTACACTAAAGGTGGAAGATGAAGGACAGCAAAGGCGAAGGCTCCTCCCATCCTCCCATCCCTCCAACCAAAGCTGGCAGGAAAGGAAAAAGAACCATGCAGCATGGAAAAATTGCATGGAAATTATGTAGGAAAGAGGAAAGAACTACCATTACTGCTACCACTAACCGGGCGATAAAAACGGACAAGGACACCAGTATTCGAAAGAACTTCACGTTATTACGACAATGAGTAATATCTTAGTTGCTGTTTATATCAAAATACTTGTCTAATGTCTTCTTGAAGGCCGTAACTGTTGTACTATTAACGACATCATAGGGTAGAGAATTCCAAACATTAACAACTCGATTGAGGAAGAAGTGTTTGGCTTCGTGCGACGAGAATCTTTTACCACTTATCTTGAAGTTATTATTTCTTCTTGTTCTATTTGATAGATCAATTGTAAAGTAATCTTCCGCATTAATATCACTGAATCCTTTAAACATTTTAAACACTTCTATTAGATCGCCTCGCATTCTTCGTTTTGATAGGCTGAATAAACTTACTTTTTTAAGGAGGAGGAGGAGAAGGAGAATAAAAACTGGAGGATGTGAAATAGGAGGACGGTGAGGAAAAACGAGAAAGCCAAGAGGAGGAGGAGGAGGAGGAGGAGGAGGAAGAGGAGGAGGAGGAAGAGGAGGAGGAGGAGGAGGAGGAGACGTAAAGTAGACAAGAATACGATAAGAATGTTTTCTAAGTGAAGGGAGGAGAGAGAGAGAGAGAGAGAGAGAGAGAGAGAGAGAGAGAGAGAGAGAGAGAGAGAGAGAGAGAGAGAGAGAGAGAGAGAGAGAGAGAGAGAGAGAGATAGAGAAATAGAGAGAGAGAGAGAGAGAGAGAGAGAGAGAGAGAGAGAGAGAGAGAGAGAGAGAGAGAGAGAGAGAGAGAGAGAGAGAGAGAGAGAGAGAGAGATAGAGAGAGAGAGAGAGAGAGAGAGAGAGAGAGAGAGAGAGAGAGAGAGAGAGAGAGAGAGAGAGAGAGAGAGAGAGAGAGAGAGAGAGAGAGAGAGAGAGAGAGAGAGAGAGAGAGAGAGAGAGAGAGAGAGAGAGAGAGAGAGAGAGAGACCTGGCTGGCAGTGGTCGACCCCTCTCTCCTTCCTGAGTAGCTCCAGCACCCATCACCGACTCAGGGAGGATGACCAATGTGCAACGTGAATAAAAGAATAAAGCAGAAGATGAAGGAAGAGAAAATATATTGAAGGAAGAATGAGAAATAAGAAGAAAAAAAAACTAAAGATGGAAATGAGGCAAAAAAGAAAAAAAAAGAAAACGAAAAGAAAAAAAGATAGAGATGGAAATGAAAATATGAAGCAAGGCAGAAAAATGAGATATATACACGCGAAGCAAGTCAATGTTAATACAAAAAGTGTGTGTGTGTATGTATGTGTGTGTGTGTGTGTGTGTGTGTGTGTGTGTGTGTGTGTGTGTTATGAATAAACTCACAACACTTTGGGTACGAATTGGCACACACACACACACACACTCACACACACACACACACACACACACACACACACACACACACACACACACATAAACGAAGCCTGAACACGGAAAAGCCTGAACGTAAAAAAAAAAAAAAAAAAAAGAAACTTAGAACTGGAATTCAATCTTGCAACTTCCAGGCCGACCGACAGACGGCAGCGGCGGCGGCGAGGGAGTGGCCGTAAATAGAAAATAATATATACAAAAACCAAGTGGAGAACCTCAAACACATCCCCCAAAGGCTCAGAAACAACACAAAGCTCTCATA
>NC_066563.1:4292242-4324742 GCF_024679095.1 Eriocheir sinensis
TAATCACTGCAATCACTTGTACGTCTATCTTAAGCTAATGATTGAAGTCCCAATTTGTCAACGTATCGGCGTCTCAGTTCGCCTGTCTGAAAAGCCTCTCATGTATTTGCTGGGATGTTGAAGGAGTGTTTTGTGATGCTGGTGATAGTTTTGCCAGACTTCTGTACCATGAACGATAAAGCCCGCGATGACAACCCGGTTAATCTTCTCTGTGGCATTAGGAAATATATAGTCTCTCTCTCTCTCTCTCTCTCTCTCTCTGTATTATATCATCAAACATTATTGTCACTACTACTATTACTACTACTACTACTACTACTACTACTACTACTACTACCACTAATAATAATAATAATAATAATAATAATAATAATAATAATAATAATAATAATAATAATAATAATAATAATAATAATAATAATAATAATAAAATAATAATAATAAAAATAATAATAAAAATAATCATACCTGAAGGTGGAGGACAGGTAAATTCTCCTCCTCCTCCTCCACTATTCTCCTTCTCATCTCCACTTGCTTATTCTCCTCCTCTGCTTCTATTGTCATCTCCACTTGCTTATTTCTTCTTCTTTTCCTCCATTTTCATCTCCCATTTCGTTATTCTCCTTCTTCTCTTCCTTCTCCTTCTCTCCTCTTCTTCTCTTCTGTTCTCCTCTTCCTTCATCTCCTTTTTCCTCCTTCTTTCTCATCTCTTCCTCCTCTACTCGTCTTCTGCTCTCCACTTCCTTCATCTCCACTGATCTCCTTTTTATCTCCACTTTGTTTCTTATTTCTGTTTTCCTGTTTCTGTTCTTTTCTTTCTTTTTTCTTCATCTTTTCCTTCTTCATTTTCTCCTCCTCCTCCTCCTCCTCCATTTGTTCTTTCTCTTTTCTCTTCTTTCATCTCCTCCTCCTCCTCCTCCATTGTTTCTGTCTCTCTTCTCTTCTTTCATCTTCTCCTCCTCCTCCTCTTCCTCCTCCATTAGTCGCCTTTTCTTGATCATCTCCTTCACTAGTCTTCTTCCTGATATGTCCTTTTCCATCTTTATTCCCATTTTCTTTATCTCCTCCTCCTCCTCCTCCTCTTCCTCCTCTACTTGTCTTCTGTTCTCCACTTCCTTCATCTCCTTTTTCCTCCTTTCTTATCTCCTCCTCCTCTTCTTCCACTTGTCATCTGTTCTCCTCCTCCTTTCTCATCTCCTCCTTCTCCTTCTTCTCCTCTTCTACTTCCACTTGTCATCTGTTCTCCTCTTCCTTCATCTTTCTCCTCCTTCTCCTTCTCCTCCTCTTCTACTTCCACTTGTCATCTGTTCTCCTCTTCCTTCATCTTTCTCCTCCTCCTTTCTCATCTCTTCCTCCTTCTCCTCCTCCTCTTCCCCTTCCACTTGTCATCTGTTCTCCACTTCCTTCATCTCCTTTGTCCTCCTTTTTCATCTCTTCCTCCTCCTCTTCCTCCTCTATTTATCTTCTGCTCTCCACTTCCTTCATCTCCTTTTCCTCATCTCCACTGGTATAGTCACTCATCTTCTTCCTCATCTCCTCCACTCATCTCCTTTCCTCCACCTGTGAGTTGGGAAGGAAGAAGGAGACTCCAAAAAGTGTATCAAGACGCAATCATGTATATTTTTTATTCTCAATTATCTTACAAAATAAAATTACAAAGATAGAATTTCCTTTATTAATTATTTCTGTAGCTATGTGAGTGAGTATGTTTGTTTCTCTCTCTCTCTCTCACATGGGGTCTGTGTGGTCTGAATATCTATATAAATCTCTCTCTCTCTCTCTCTCTCTCTCTCTCTCATGGGGTCTGTGTGGTCTGAATATCTATATAAATCTCTCTCTCTCTCTCTCTCTCTCTCTCTCTCCATAGGGTCGGTGTGGTCTGAATATCTATGTAAATCTATGTAAATCTCTCTCTCTCTCTCTCTCTCTCTCTCTCTCTCTCTCTCTCTCTCTCTGATGAGAATAAATATACAAGCAAAAATCAACACAACCAAAGTCTCAGTCTCTGCCTTTGCTAACCTCTACCTAGATCTTCCCCTTGCACACAATATAAGTAAATAAGAATACACATATGAAGAAATAAAAGTGGATGTAACAGAACTACCACTACCACTACCACTACCTCCCCTAACTAACTAACTCACAAAATAACAATGAATACATAGACAAAAATAAATAAATACAGAACAAGCTCCTCTATACTTCATTTTATAGAGCAGTGACTAGCCGGCTTTTTTTCCTTTATTATTTTTTGCCCTTGAGCTGCTTCCTTCACTGTAAAAAAAACAAAAGAGAACTTCTACTACCCTCTACCACTGCCCCCTAACTAACTAAAGTCTGTTCACTTAAGTCCGACCCAAGCTGACAACATAAACCTAAGCGTGTTTGCAAGCTGAGTGCTGATTGGTTACTGCTATGGCTTCCAAGTTTTCTTTAACCTCTGTTTGTGTTTATCTCACGCAGCACTTTCTGGTAATCTGCACTGTGCTTACGAACACGCTTAGGTTTATGTTGTCAGCTTGGGTCAGACTTGAGTGAACAGACTATAACACACAAAGTAAATACAAATACGAATACAGTAATACCTTAGTTTACGAGTGTCTTACTTTACGAGTGTTTTGATTTAAGAGCAAAATAAAATCACTAAAAATGCCTTGGTTTATGAGCGGCAACTTGGTGTATGAGCATCCTGTTAGTACAAGTTGAAGATGTGAGCGTGGGTTCCCATTGTTTGCTGCAAGACGAGAGTGCTCAGAGTGGAAAACAATGGGAATGGGGTCTCAGTCCGCACTGTACACTCACAGAGGTAGCACCCACGTCCTTGTGTCAGCTTACGTTCATGCTCTAGTGTGCGATCTTTGAGTTTTCAGGACTACAGTGTGCGTTCCTTTTGGTTTACGAGTTTTTTGGTGTGCGAAGGAAAAACAAATCAAACTCGTAAACCAAGGTATGACTGTCTAAACAAAGAGAACTACAACCATTACCACCGCCACTGCCTCCCTAATGTCTACCTATCCCCCTCAGTGGCAGCAGCGTTCAGCTTCTCCAAGAACATTGCTGCCAGTGTGCGCTCCACCTCGTTGTGCTTGGCGTCGTGTGTGAACCAGAGCCCCAGCGCACACCTCGTCCCCCGCCACACTGGCCGTACACCATGGGGATTCTCGGGGCCGGATGTGAACCCCACCAGCCGCCCGCACTGGGGTTGAACCAGCGACTGTGTGGGAGAGACATACCCAAGTGAGTGAGTGAGTAAATGTGTGACTGATTGATTGATTGATTGATTGACTGAAATACTGAATGACAAAATGAATGATAAAATAAATTAATAAAGAGTGAGTGAGTGAATAAGTGAGTAAAAGTGTAATTGATTGATGGACTGAAATACTGAATGGCAATATGAATGAATAAGAAAATAAATTAATAAGTAAATATATAAATGAGTTATGGTTTGGGTTAAGTGCAAAAATAGCAAGATAAGTTTAGAAGAAGTGAGTGAGTAAAAGTGTGACTGACTGATTGATTGATTGAAATAATGAATGACAAAATGAATGAATAAGAAAATAAATTAATAAACAAATAAATAAATAAATAAATGAGTTAACCCAGTAGCAGCGATGGGCCAAATTTGTGGCTTTACCATGTAGCAGCGATGGGCCAAATTTGTGGCTTTACCGTGTAGCGGCGATGGGCCAAATTTGTGGCTTTACCATGAAGCAGCGATGGGCCAAATTTGTGGCTTTACCATGTAGCAGCGATGGGCCAAATTTGTGGCTTTACCATGAAGCAGCGATGGGCCAAATTTGTGGCTTTACCATGAAGCAGCGATGGGCCAAATTTGTGGCTTTACCATGTAGCAGCGATGGGCCAAATTTGTGGCTTTACCATGTAGCGGCGATGGGCCAAATTTGTGGCTTTACCATGAAGCAGCGATGGGCCAAATTTGTGCCATGATATAAACCACCCAAAATAGATGATGCATAAACTTATCACAAATGCTTTGATATATATTATGAAATGGTTTGTGCGAGTGATGATTTTTTCTCATTTTTCTCGCTTAGAGGGACCATTAAGAAACATGATCCCCGCTGCTACCGGGTTAAAGTTTGGGTCAAGTGCAAAAATACAAAGATAAGATTAGAAAAGAAGGTAAAGAGAGACATAAATGTTAATGAAAAAAAAAGATACAGACAAGGTAAACTAATGAGAAGGAAAGAATAGGGAAAGAAAGTATGAGAGAAAATGATAAGTAAATAAGTGGAGAGATAGAAGTGATAAAAGATGAAGAAATGAGGTGAAAGAAAGCATTGACATCATGAATAGATAGATAGAAACACACACAAGCAATAGTATATAAAGAAATGAGGCAAAATATAGCACTGACATCATGAATAGATAGACAGAAACACACACAAGCAATAGTATATAAAGAAATGAGGTGAAAGAAAGCATTGACATCATGAATAGATAGACAGAAATGAGGCAAAATATAAAGAAATAATGTCTTGCCTCGTAGGTGAGTCCTGACTTGTCCCGTGTGAAGATAAACTCGCCGCCCTCAAACTCGTCATTCAGGTACAAGATTGCACTGTGGAAAGGAACATACAGAGGCTCAGGGTCATATTATCAAACATTCTGGCTCCCAGGTACACATATTTGACTTGGCTTTTGTAGAAGTTGTGGGCCTTTCAAGGGGTTGTTTTTTTACCCTGATGTGAGCGTAACAATACTTCTGAATCATTAAGTCTAAAAGGCATTCATGAGTATATTTTTGCAGAAGTTGTGGGCCTTTCATGGGGTGTTTTTTTTAC
Source organism: Eriocheir sinensis (assembly GCF_024679095.1). Classification (NCBI taxonomy): domain Eukaryota; kingdom Metazoa; phylum Arthropoda; class Malacostraca; order Decapoda; family Varunidae; genus Eriocheir; species Eriocheir sinensis. Next base: position 4,297,051 of record NC_066563.1, read on the forward strand.
CCTGATGTGAGCGTAACAATACTTCTGAATCATTAACTCTAAAAGACATTCATGACGTTTTTTTTTTTTTTTTTTTTTTTTACAGCAGAGGGGACAGCTCAAGGGCACAAAAAAAAAGAAACAATAATGAAAAAAAAAAAAAGCCCGTTACTTGCTGCTCCTAAATAGATTACAGATGCATTTTACCTTTTTATTAGCCTGTAGAAATAACTGATGTGAGAGTCGGTAGCACTTAAGAATATCCCGTCACTCCTTTCCAGGCGCACAGATTCACCATTCACTCATTTCTAAGTCATCATTACCCTCCCCTCCTTACTAGGCACACAGATTCACCATTCATTCATTTCTAAGTCATCATCACCCTCAAGCCTTCCTCCTCCTTCCCTTCCTTTACACTCCTCTCCTTACTAGGCTCACAGATTCACCATTCATTCACTTCAAAGGATCATGAACTGTACAGAAACATTAAGAACAATATTAACCTGAGCACCTTTACAGGCCTCTCTCCCTCCCACATATTTACCATTCACTTCAGAGTATTATGAAGCATACAGAAATATCTAGAGAAGAATATTAACCTGAGCACCTGTGGAAGGGTCTTAGGTCCATATCATTAAACGTACCAAGATCCCTTTATCACTATTTCCCAAAGCCACAGAGAAAACTAACAGGCAAAGACCAGCGCCAAGGACCGTGTGTAACATATTGCAGAAAGAAGCTAAGCAGGCAGGAACCACAGGGAAGGGTCTTGGGTCCATATCATTAAACGTACCAAGATCCCTTTATCACTATTTCCCAAAGCCACAGAGAAAACTAACAGGCAAAGACCAACGCCAAGGACCGTGTATAACATATTGCAGAAAGAAGCTAAGCAGGCAGGAACCACAGGGAAGGGTCTTAGGTCCATATCATTAAACGTACCGAGCTCCCTTTTTACCATTTCCCAAGAGCGCAGAGAAGACCAACCAAGTTTTCATGGGTAACTTTTCCCGTTCAAGGTGCAGAGGCCATGTAACACTATCACTGGGATCACAAAACAGCCCATGAGAATCCCAGCAACTTCCACGAGAGACTTTTCAAACGGGCGAACTGAGGCGCCGATACGTTTAAGTATACAGACTTGTGCTTGTGTCTGTGCCCTTCCCCTTACCTGTAGTCCCTGTAGGTGTAGGCAGGAGGCACTCGCAGGCATTCCCCAGAGTCCTGAAGAATGCAGTTATCCACATGCACCTCGTGGCTCAGGTCGGTGCTGGAGCGGTTGTGGCTCATCTCTGGGGGAGGAGAGGAGAGAAGGTGAGGCTGGTGAAGGTGCTGAAGATATGTTGGAGGGAACAAGATTGGACATGAGGCTGGTGAAGGGGCTGGAAATGTCTTACAAAATTATATACATTTCAGGAGGGGACAGGAACAGAGGTGAGGGTAGTCTCCTTTCCTTCCTCTTTCTTCCTCTTCTCCTACTACAAATCTCTTAACCTTTCCTTCCTTTTCTTTCCCAATCCCTTAAACTCTACTTTCCTTCCTTTACTTTCCCAATCCCTTAAACTCTACTTTCCTTCCTTTTCTTTCCCAATCCCTTAAACTCTACTTACCTTCCTTTTCTTTCCCAATCCCTTAAAACTTACTTTTTCTTTTTTCTTCCCATCCCCTCTACTTTCCTTCCTTTTCTTTCCCAATCCCTTAAACTCTACTTTCCTTCCTTTTCTTTCCCAATCCCTTAAACTCTACTTTCCTTCCTTTTCTTTCCCAATCCCTTAAACTCTACTTTCCTTCCTTTTCTTTCCCAATCCCTTAAACTCTACTTTCTTTCCCTTTCCTTCTCCCGAACTGTAAAAAAAATACTGTATTCATCTACGGGAATATCACTGACCCGGCTTGGCGGTGCGGCAGACCAGGTGGGTGAAGGCATAGTACAACGGGCGAGACAGACGGAAGTGTCGCTCCACGTAGTCCCTGCAGCGGTCAGTCACCTTCAGGATCAGTTCCAGGGCCGTCTTGTCGATGAGGCCGGCATGAACCATCTGTCAGGGGAAAAAGGTGGGCAGGGTAGGTCAGCTGGCAAGAACCATATGTCAAACGGATAAAAAAGATGAGCAATGTATTTTTTTTAGAGCAAAGACAGCAGCTAAAGGGCAAAAAGAACAACATTAACCTGGTAGCAGCAGGGATAATGTTTCTTAATGGTCCATCTAAGCGAGAAAAATGAGAAAAAATCATGACTCACACAAACCATTTCATAATATATATCAAAGCATTTGTGATCAGTTTATGTATCATCTATTTTGGGGGGTTTATATCATGGCACAAATTTGGCCCGTCACTGCTACACGGTAAAGCCACAAATTTGACCCGTCGCTCCTACCGGGTTAAGCTGAGGTGTGAAAAAAAACTTAATTAGGACTGACAATCATTTCATATTGCTACTCTAGAGAAACAAGGAGCATAATTATCATGACTATTATTCTCCCACATCATATTGTAACAACAAACATCTCGTCATCACTAACCAATCCGGCCCTGCCCAGCGTGATGCCCTGGAATTCCTCGGCAGGGGTGTGGGGAGAGTAGCCGTGCTTGTAACCATCCCCCTCCACGGCCGCCAACTGTGGGAGAGAGTCAGAGGATCAGGCAATGTTCTCTTGTTGTTTTGATATTTTACAGTACAAGTTCAACGTCCCTGAATAAAAAGTGGAATCAGTTCTTTCCTTGAGCTGGTGTTAAGTTAGTGACAGGCAACAATCACATTTATTTATTTATTTTTTTTTTTTTACAACAAAGGAGACAGCTCAAGGGCACACAAAAAAAGGAAACAATAACATAAAAAAAAGCCTGTTACTCGCTGCTCATAAAAAGAATCCAAAGAGGTGGCCGAAAGAGGGGTCAATTTCGGGAGGAGAGGTGACCTGATACCCTCATTAGTGTCACATATCATTACAGACATGCCACCCACCTTTTAACTCATTAGGCATTTTTTGTTCCCCCTTTTCAGTCTCCTTACCTTACTGTCATTGTCTTTTAAACATCGTATCCATGCCTGCTCATCGAGGGGACTGTGTTTGGGTGTATATCAATTTTATTTTTATTTTCCCTTGATGCCTTTTCAGAAGAGTTCAAGGCCTAAACACACAACAAAGATCCCTGAAGATGGTACTCCTACAGAGGTGATTCTTTTGTCTTTATAGTATAAGAGACTTGAAATGCTAAAAACAATTAAAACAGCAAAAAGCTCAAGAGAAAGAGCTCCTAGGGGCACTTTTTTACAGTACAGGAGAGTTCAAGGCTTGGACACCACAAAGGCCCTGAAGATGGTGTTCCTACAGAGGTGATTCTTTATTCTTTATAGCACAGGAAAGTAGAAAGGCTAAAAACAATGAAAACAATACTATTTAATTTTCCCTTGATGCCCTTTCATAATTCTGAATACTACTACTGCTACTACTACAAATAATAATAATAAAAATAAGAATAAGAATAAGATGAAGACGATGGAGAAGAGAAAGAAGAAGAACAAGAAGAGTAATAACTTATGTCCACTCACCCTGGTCAGCTCCGTCAGCACCATACACTCGAGGGTGGAGGCCAGGCCGTCAGCCACCACCCTGTCCTTGCCGCCCCACTCCCCCTCCACCAGCGTGATGTCCAGCTTGGCCAGGTTCTTCAGCTGACCCACCACTCGGCTGCGGAAGCTCAGGACCTCCTTGGACACTCCCTTGATTTGGAGCTGGAATGGTGGAAATCCCTTAGTGGTTATCATTATTACTATTATTGTTATTATTATTATATGAGATGAAGCAGCACAGGTTTACAGATATTAACTTACAACCTTTTACCATTCCATTACGGTGCATATACTTAAATGTCTTGGGCTTCAATTACCACTGTTTACCAAGGCCACAGAGAAGATTAACCGAATTTCCGTGGGTGATTTTCCTTGTTCAAGACACAGAAGTCGTGTCAAACTTTCACTAGCATCGCAAAACAGTCCGTGAAAATCCCAGCAACTTTTACGAGAGGTTTTTCAGACAGGCGCACTGAGGGGCATATATGTTTAAAAATATGGACTTAATTCTCTGGGATAAACCTAAAGATGTGTGGGTGAGGAAGGCAGTGTAGTTGGGGGGAAGAATTATTTTTTTTTATAATAACAAAAAAATAACAAAAGACCAAACAAATTTCAAGAGAGAATCGAGATGCCTCTCCTCCTGAAATTGACCTCTCTTTTGGCCACTCTTCTAAACTTTTTTTTTTTATATATATAGGGGCAGTTTAGTGTTTTTTTCTCATTATTACTCTTTTTTTTTGCCCTTGAGCTGCTTCCTTTACTTTAAAAAAATATATATATATATAAAAAAAAGCCCACCAAGTACTGTTCTTGTAACTAAACTGGGTGAGTCAGACCAGACTTACGATGAGGTGCAGAATGACCTATATACTGATCCTGGGCCTGAGTGTGTAGGTATGTAAGACATCCTTGAAAATGCAGCCATGAAAATAAGCCCTTGCACATATACAGTCAAAGCTCATGTGATCAGTAACTTTCCCTGCATAACATAAGAACATAACAACCTAAGGAGTCAGCAAGAGGCCGGTAGGAAAATACAAGGCAGCTCCTGTAAACCTGAGATCCAAATAGAATTGAAAAGGTCCGAGCTATAGGTCACCCTTTGGCTAAATGCTAGTGTGTCCCTATATGACCTATGTGGTGCAGTGGTTAGTATGCCTGGCTATGAATCCCCAGGCCTGGGTTTGAATCACAGTCTGGGCAGTCAGCGTTTAGCCCACCCAGCTGTTCATCCTCTCTTTCAGGCTAGTTGATAAATGGGTACCTGGAGATTCCTGGGAAGAGTAAACTGTGATAACCTGGATGTTACACTGGCCCTGTGTTCTGGAGTACTGGGTCATGATCCACCACAGGTACAAGGGGCAATGGGATGGGGATGAGCACCAAGGTCACACACAGCTATACAGTGTGCTCACAACTTCATACAGACTCTACAAATCTAAGTAAACATGCCCTGCAAGACCTAAATGAACATACCCTACAAGTTCTAGAACATGAAGTTTTTTTTTAACACATCCTACAAGCCTTGAGCATACTGCACAATATTTAAATGAATATAACCTACAAGATCTAGTAAATGAAAACATCCTATAAGTCCTAAGCATACACTATTAGATCTAAATGTTCCTTTTCAAGACAGATTTAAGTCTGTTTGAGATTCTGAAACCTCAACTCCTCTCTGAGATATCAATAGCACAAGTCTGTTAGGTAGCAGACCTAGTAAATGAATGCATCCTACAAGACTGAGCATACCCTACAAGATCTAAATGTTCCTTTCAAGCCTGATACAAGCCTGTTGGAGATTCTGGAAACCTCAGCTCCTCTCTGAGACATTAATAGCACAAGTCTGTTAGGTAGCAGGTCATTCTTGCATCAGATTGTATTCCAGTGGTTTCAAAGAAATGCCAAGACTGTAATAGCTATGCACCAGACACTCTCACAGATGAATAATGAAATGCATGATTTCGTTCAGTATTTATTCAATATAAAAATCATTAAATCATATAAAACCCTATTCTGAGACATCCTCCCACCATCATGAGGACCAGAGTAGTCACACAACACCATGAGATGAATCAAATAATACAAAAAAATAGATTAAGATATAATCATTCAACATAGAACTGGGCCAGTGACCAGAAGTGACTTTTCATTGACTTTGATGATTTTATATTTGGTAAAGCATACAGGTATAAAACTGACTAAGGATAACACATAAAGGTATTTATATTAGCCCTTCTTTCCACTGTGACGACTCAATCATGCATCTCAACCCCACTAATGTCAAGTAAGCAGATACAACAAATTCTCACCTGAGATCAAGTCATAGCACCATGCCAGCCAGCAAGAGTAAGGCAGCCAAGTCACCTGGACCAGTCAGAGGCAGGGAGGAGGAGGAGGAGGAGGAAGGGGGAGAGACGAGTGGCCCTCTGCAGGGGAGGAAGGAGAAGCTTATACATAAAGGATCTGTATGCACAGTTGAGAGAAATGTTAGGTTGTGGATGTTATTTTATATCATATCATGTAGAATATGTTTGTCAATTCATGTCCACCAAATCCAATCAGTACAAATTTCAGTAATAACCAGTCAGTAAAGTCTTGCCCAAGGTATTATATGAAATGTTCCCAAACTAAAGACTGATCACCATTCTTTACTTTGATAATAGTTCAGTGTTAGAGCTTAAAACTTTCCAGAGTGATTTTCCTCCTAATACAAATACTTGGTGGAATGGTGTCAATAAATTAACTGACAAACCGAAACTACACACAATGTATACATGCAAAGGTATGGGAAAAATTAGGTTTATGAGATTTTGGTTGTCATCTTATTTGCCAATCTCTAGTAATAAAGTTAGTAAAATTTCACCAAAGCTTTCCCTTTTGTACTTCATGCAAAATTCCTGTCGTGTAAGGTGTTCCCCATGCTATGGTTACTGGAAGTGGGCAGCCTTGTCTTTGCCTCTCCAGCACTGAAAAGATGAGGGCATGGAAGGTTGTGTGGCCATGGAAAAATACTGTTGCCTCCTAATGGTGCCTTCAATATCAGAACAAGACCAGCACATGCAGTTAAGTAGGTAGTCTTTGTATCCCTGGTGCTGAAAAGATAAGGGCAAGGAAGGTCATGTTGCCTCAATCAGAACAAGGCCAGCACATGCAAGTACATAGGTAGTCTTTGTATCTCTGGCGCTGAAAAGATTAGGGCAAGGAAGGTCATGTTGCCTCAATCAGAACAAGGCCAGCACATGCAAGTACATAGGTAGTCTTTGTATCTCTGGCGCTGAAAAGATTAGGGCAAGGAAGGTCATGTGGTCATAAAAAAATGTTGCCTCCTTATGGTGCCTTCACTATCAGAACAAGACCAGCACATGCAGTTAAGTAGGTAGTCTTTGTATATCTGGTGCTGAAAAGATTAGGGCAAGGAAGGTCATGTGGTCATAAAAAAATGTTGCCTCCTTATGGTGCCTCAATCAGAACAAGGGCAACACATGCAAGTACATAGGCAGCCTTTCAAAATTTATGTATCCAGCATAACAGAGGAGTCAAAAGTTTAAGTAACTGTACCTTCTACTATGACTGCAGTACTTTAACTCAAGCACCAGCCTCCTTTCTAACTTCATCCTGTGCACTGCTTTCACTACAGCAACTACAGCACAAGCCTCCCACCACCTACACCCACACCAGAGAAAGCACCATCACTCCTATCCCTCCCTCTTCCTACCCCACCTCTCCCTCTCTCTCCTGAACACTCCCTTCCCCCTAACACTACAGATCCTCATTCACAGTCTCCACAGTGCCCACAATGACAGAGCTTGCGTCCAGCTCTGCGGCCGTGGTGGTGGTGGTTGCGTTAGAGACCTCACCTCCCCCTTCACCAACCTGATCAGCTGGCGATACCTGGAAGGAAGAAGGAAATGGAGTCCTGAATCACACAAGATGGTTATGTGGATCAAGATAAATGGTGTTAAATTAAAATATGAAATAACTCACACAAATACTTCATACTTAGTCAGGAATTATGAGTCTTCATTGGCATTTCAAAGGAGTAAATAAAAAGTAATTCTGGTTACATCATTTTTTCAGTACGATAAGGCAGATCAAGGGACAAACTAAGAAGAAAAATATGCCTGCACATGCTGTTTCTACAAGGAAAAATTGCTGTCTTAAAAGAAATAACAAATTCAGGACAAAAAGTGTTTAGATCAATGATACATTTCATCACTTAACTAGCCGTCATGATCACCCTCCCCTTCCTCCTTCCCACTCACCTCATCGTCTTCTGCCCAAAACTCGTCTGTCAGGAAGGCAAAGTTTGTTTCAATCAGCTGCAGCAGACTCTCCTCGTAGTCCTCGCGCTCCTTCAAGGCCACAACCTCCTGAGGAACACACAAAAGTGGTAAGATCTCGATGATTATAAAGAGAAAAAGGAGTAAATGGAGCTATGTAAAGTGCATGTTATGGGTGAGTCTATGTGGGAAAATCAATGAGGTATTCTGCCTGTCTAGTTTCATAGCCATTTTGAAGTGTCTGTCACTGATTGAATAGTAGATTGAATAAGCCTGTCTGGTGTCGGAGGGTGTGCTAGGCGACGCACCCCCCAGCGTATGCCCCCATTGATTGACTGACTGTCTGCTCCACATCCTAGAGACTGGCCTCACTATCATTCTGCTGTCCAACGATGAATGAAATAAGTGTCACATGACATTAGCAAGCTGCAGGCGATATAAATAAAAATTTTAGAGTGGTGAGGCCAATTTCTGGGATGTGTGGTCAATGGGATGACTCAGACCTTCATCCAATCAGTGACAAGCTAATACTAATAGGCCAAGTAATAGCTGCAGGGAAATTTGAAAGCTAAATATTGAAGTAAAACAAGATGGAATAATACAAATAATCACCAATATAAGACTTACAATATCACATTCTCTATACATGAAAATAATTAGAGGGAAAAAGCTAATATTCCTCACTACTACTAATAATGACAGCTACAGTTAAAAATATTTAAGTAAAAAAGACGGAATAACACAAATAAACATGAATATAAGCCTTACAATATCACATTCTCTATACATGAAAATAATTAGAGGGAAAAAGCTAATATTCCTCACTACTAATAATAATGACAACTAAAGCTAAAAATATTAAAGTAAAAAAGACGGAATAACACAAATAAACATGAATATAAGATTTACAATATCACATTCTCAATATATGAAAATAATTAGCAGGAGTAAAAGTGTAAAACTAATATTCACCACTAAAAATAATAATGAAATATATAACAAACACACACACACACACCTTTCTCGGCACAAACATGTCTTCGGTGACCTCATCCAGTGCCAGGTAGAACTCTTTGTTGCGGTTCTGCACCTCCTCATCCGGCAAAAGGGTGAGGAATGAGGCGACGGCTTCACACGCCTTTGCTGTCTGCTCCTCTGTGGACGGGGAAATAAAAGATGATAGTTAATGGCTATTCCTGTCAGGGTTGGTTTGATTTGAATCAAATTATTTAAATTGATTTAAATCAGAGTAAAAAATCATGATTTAAATCAAAATTAAATATATTGTATTTAACCCTTTCACGCACCTATTTTTATGTGAAAAACTCATCTTGGGTAATGTATATTAAACTATGGTTTCATTTAACATTGGCCAAGTTTAATACAAGAAAATGGCCTCACAAGACTGAAACAAATAATCAGTGGAAACAAACAAGTATTAATGCAAAAAAATCATTTAAATAAAAAATCCGACTTAAATCAAATAAATCAATTTTTTTATATATATATATATATATATATATATATATATGATTATATATATATATATATATATATATATACCTTATATATATATGAGATATATATATATATATATATATATATATATATATATATATATATATATATATATATATATATATATATATATATATATATATATATATATATATATATATATATATATATAGGTCATTCTGATAAAGATTTCTGCTTTAGAGAATGACTAAAATTCCTGAACAGAAAATGTATACACCATAAAAGCCAAATCAGATTTCTATGCAATACAAATAATATAAAAATACCATGGAAGAAAATATTGCAAGGTTATATTATTGCGTATGTACTTCAGATGGAAATTTTGTGAACACAGTCAATTATAATCAACTACAAATAATGACTACCATCAAGAATATATTATGAGCATGAATGAACAATTATCAAGAAACATATGACCACCACCATAAGGAAAGCAATACTCTAATAAACCTTCACCAACAAAACTCACTCTGGAAATATGAGTACTGGAGGTAGTCAAAGTGTGAGGCCAGGAAGGTGTCGTCAATCTCCCCGTAAAGGTCGCTGAGCTGCCAGAAACACCTCCTCTTGCAGCGGAGGGTGAAGGTGAAGTGGTCTGTTGGGGGGAGGAAGGTACGTGAAGGAAGATACGTGAAATTTGCCCCTACTGCCAACATGGGGGTAGAGAGGAGCTTCTAAGTCTATGGGAATGTGCTGACTGACAGAGGGCAGTGGACTGTATTATGAAAGATTTCGTCAATCAAGCATACACATTTGACAAGACTTTCGTGGGGGTTGTGGGTCCTTCCGCGGGTAGTTTTCTGACCCTGGCGGTAATTTGGCAAAGCTCCAATACTATGAATGTGAAAAAACACTCATGAGAATGTATTGAACCTCTTTTTTGGCCCTTACAAATAATTGATGTGAGAGTTGAAAGCATCTAAGAATACCGATTTATGTCTTACAAAAGAAAATCTGAACAAAATCATGGTTACAAATTGCTCATAATCATTTGGCAGTCTGACATATATACACTTAGACTACATAATCCAAGGACACAACTCACTGGCTATGGAGGATACAAAGTCCGGGAACCAGCCCTGGTCGAAGGGACTCTCACAGAGGAAGCGGCAGTTCTCGTACTCCTCGTAAAACAGCTCGAGGCTCTTCTCCATGTGGGTGATGGTGAGGTCAAAGTCGTTATCCTGGTAAGCCAGTGTTCCCCGGATGTACTCTTCTCCATAGGGCTGTTGAGGGGTGAGTAATACCATGATATATACTCCTTAAAACAATACAGTCGTCCCTTAAATAGTACAGATTCCAATAGTCCGGTTTTGGTTTTATGTCGATTTTCTGAGAAGATTTTTTAGGATTTTTAAATTTCCCGACAAGCAGGAAATTTAAAAATCCTAAAAGATCTTGTATGACAATCCGTATAAAACTGAAACCGAACTATTGGAAACCGTACTATTTGAGGGACGCCTGTACTCATTTATATAGTGTTACTCATAATTCCTCACCCATTCATTCTCTTACTTCTTAAATCATACCCTCGCAGTTACTTTCTCATTCCCTAACTTTCCCCATCCTTCCTCAGAACAATCATGCCTCCTTGCCCCACAAACACACACTTACATCCTCACTCCTTATTTTCCCCTCCGTCCCCCTTACACACTTTCTTCCTCCTTCACTTGCCTAGCCCAGCATCACACACTCCCAGCCTCCTCCTTTTGCCCCTTCTAATGCACACTTACTTCCTCACTCTTCATCTTTTCCTCCATCCCCCTTTCACACTTTCTTCCTCCTTTACTTACCTAGCTCAGCATAACACACTCCCTACCTCCCCCTATCTTTCACCTTTATGTTTCTCTCCCTCCTTACTCCCTCACACACTTCCCCCTCCGCCTCCCCCCTCGCACCTTCAGTTCCATGTTCACCACGGTATCCGGCTTGATGTTCCCCTCCTCCAGGTAGTACTTCAGGTTGTCTATCATTACTTTGTGGTCCGGCTCCACCGCCAGGACTGTTGCAGAGGCGTCGGCAGCCTCCTTCACCTTTCCCAGCTGCCGTGATGGAAAAGGTTAATGGAACAGGGTTGTCTTAAGTGTTTGTTGACTCCGTGTGTATTGGAATAGGAGGATTTGAGTCACGTATTGAAAATAAATGCAGAAAAATGAAAGAAAGCATGAGACAAAGGAATGGCATATATTTAAGCTGTTACCAAAATACCTATGACCAAATATATCTTGAATTTTTATCATCATTGTCATTATTTTTATTTTTAGTATCATCATTATTATTACAAGTAATTCTCAGTTTACACAAGTTTTAATCACATGAATTTGGATTAACGTGAGATCAAAAGAACACAGCCCCAGACTTTAAATATATTCTTCTGGGAAACTTTTATTTAGTTTACATGATATTTAAATGATATGATCACTTCAGGAATGCATCCCTCATGTAAATTGAGAATTACTACCTATATTATTATTATTATAATTATTTATGGCTTAGCGCTGACCTTGAAGTAGCACAGCTGCAGGTAGTCGTACGGCTTCCGTATCCTGAAATCATGAATGACGTTGCTCTCAAACGTGCGGTCATACTGGGAACCAAACGCGTCCCGTTTGCACTTGACGAGGCAGAGTGTGCTGTGCAGCGTGCGCTCAAAGTACCGATCCTCCTCATTCAAGTGATTGGACAGCAGCGGCACCAGGCTGGCCTCGTGGCTACAGTTCCTTCGACACCTGTTGAGGAAAAGGAATGTTACTTAAGTGCTGGGAAACCTCAATGTTCTGCATGAGTATGAGGTGCAGAGCATGTACAACCTCTGTGGTGCAGTTGTTGGCATGCATATCTACAAATCTGTAAAATAAATAAAAAAAAAATAAAAAATTAAAAAAATAAAATTATTTAGAAAAAATGTAAGGGACCAGTTTTCCACTGGCACTGGATTTTTTTTTTATCTGAACAAATTATTATTTTCCACATCTTCATCAAAATAGGTATATCATTGACATATCAGTCAAGGCATGAACAGTTAAGTTCTCCCCATAAGCCTGACGCCCTTCATGGCTGAAGACACTGGACGACACAAACATTGCTTCAACACCCACAAACCTGACAACATCTGACAGACACACAGGACACACAAGCAGGGCCAACCATGCCTCAGATGGCACCTCATCCTACCCTCAGGTGCCTGTAATCGACAACACCAATGACACACCTGCATCCCGGGACAGTGGCCAACTCTTTTAGGGATTAAACCACTTAAGGGAAGAGTTCTCCGTAAAAATATGAAAATAATTTTCAAAAAATACGAAATTAAGTTATATGGTCTATGGCAACACCCTATCCTTTGGCTTTCGAATGGTAGATTTTTCAGTCAGACATAAATTTAAATGGCAATAGCAAGGAGATTTAAATGGCTACTGCGTGGGTGTGGCACGCTGACTGTGGCGCATTAGTTGGCATGCCAAAGTATGGAATAAATGTTGAAAAACAAAAATGCAGCAATCTTCAGGGTGAAGTTTGTAACCCATGTAACAGTTTTGGAACACAATTTGGGTAGGCGGTGGCTGAGTGGTTAGTGTGCGGGCCCCGCATTCACCGCGTGATGGACGACGCGGGTTCGAATCTGCCGCTACCACCTGGGATTTTTCAGTCACTGCCGAGTGGCTTGAAACTACCCACATGCTGTCCTGAAGACCACCCATCAACCCAGAGTCTAGAGGAAACCGTCCAAGTGAATCAAGAACGAGCTCTGGGGGAACATGAGACAAGAAAAGATGGCGCCACTATAAAACACTTGTCTGCGCCATGATGGGCTGGGGCTGAATACCATCTAGGCCCCTCAAGAAAGTCTACCAACGCTACAGGCTGGCACGTAAAAAAAAAAAATATGGATATGAAAAGTGCAACCTGCTCACAAAAATGTTTGGAACAAATGAATACATAGAAAAAAGATTAGAAATGAGAGAAAAGAGAAGAATTACACCGAAGAAGACAATAAACAAGAAGAGGAAGACAAACAAAGGAATTCCAACCGATAGCTATGCACCTGGAGAGTACTGATCGAACCTTGCAGCAGGGCGTGGCGCGCCCTGACACCCTCACCTTTGAGCGATTAATACCTTTATAAGAGGGGACAAGGTGCCTGATCATTTTATGAACTCACTGATATGAGGTGTCCGGAGATAAAGGGACGACATCACCAAAACCTAGTTTTGAGCAAATCTCATTCAAAGTTTAGCGATGTGTACTGCACTTTTCTCTTGACTTATGAAGCTTTTGTTTGTATTCATTTTAACCCTCTCGTGCACCGTAAGTTTCCAATAAGTGTCTGTTCCACTCATCATACATTTCTCAGGCCCGACCGGCCTTTTTTTGCTGCCGCGATACTCTACATTCCCGGACGTATTTTACCCTCACAGATATATCGTACCCCGATAAATTTGGTATGAATGGCTTCATAAGGACTTGTACGAGAATATGCGCAAATAAAAATAGATGAAAATATATATACAGTCGTCCCTCAGATAGTACGGAGGTTAGGGACCCAGGACCCCCGTACTATTCGAAAATCCGTATAAAATTAGTCCCCCCCTAGAAACACTCGGCACTCCTACGGAATCCGACTCCGGCCTGGCTCAGCTGTTACCCACGGGCCTAAGTTGCCAGTTATGCATTTTCTGGTGCAGTCAGTGTAGTGTTACAACGTTGGTGTGTTGAAGGAGGCGATGCCCCCCCGTTAAAGGTCAGGATATTTAAAATTCGGTTGGAGTAGTTTAAATATGGCATTTTTGTTTGCCTTATTACTAGTACACCCTCAATTCTCTTGTTACAAGGGTCAGTATGCCTTGCACTGTTTTTGGAAATCACAGAAAATGCGTGTGCCTATCATATGGTACACTTAACTATAAATGCCAGATTTGGTGATGTCGCCCCTTGACCTTCGGACGCCTCATATGTGATTACTGATCCCATAAAATTCATATGAAAGTAGCATTGACAGTATAGTACCTTCACTGGGCCGAAGAAATTTAGCAAAACTTTAATCGCGTTTTTCTCAAAACTAGTACAAAATGAACATAAAATTTTTTTGGGGGGTTTACTTTCTGCATGATTTTCATGAAACTTTAGGACATACAAGATCATATATCATAGTAAAATTTGAAAAGATTTTTTTTTTTTTAAACGTCATAGTTTCGATATATGAGAAAATTTTCCAAAAACAATTTCAAAAATCAAAATTTTTTTTTACAGATTGACAAAAAGTTTTCAAAAAAACATCTTGACAAATTGTTAGAATAACAATGAATTATCAGATGTGCATGTCACAAGAAAGTCAGTAAAAAAATGGCTGAGAAAAACTAATTCAAAATTTTCATAAAAACGTAAAATAATTTTCTTAAATTTTCATTTTATCTGATCAGCTTGAAATATTCATATGATAACAAAGGGACTAATATATATCATCATCATCATTGTCATTTAACGTCCATATTTTCCCATTCAAGGTGGGGTTGGACAGGCGATGACTCCCCTCCACATCTGTCGATCTTGTGCCATATATTCCTCTATTCCCAATATATACAAATTATTCATGACCATAGATGCAATTTTAATCCATGGCGTCTTTCTGCTTGAGGGGAGAGTCCGCCGTGAAAATATGAAAATATTTTTTTTAAAAATACGAAATTGAGTTTTATGGTCTATGGCAACACCCTATCCTCTGGCTTTCGAATGGTAGAATTTTTTTCAGTCAGACATAAATTTAAATGCTAACAGCGTGGGAGTGGCAGCTGACTGCGGCGCATTAGCTGGCATGCGAAAGTATGGAATGAATGTTAGATTATCAAACATGCAGCAATCTTCAGGGTGAAGTTTGTAACCCATGTAACAGTTTTAGAACACAATCATGGATATGAAAAGTGCAACCTGCTCACAAAAATGTTTGGAACAAATGAATACATAGAAAAAGGATTAGAAATGAGAGAAAAGAGAAGAATTACACCGAAGAAGACAATAAAGAAGAAGAGGAAGACAGACAAAGGAATTCCAACCGATAGTTATGCACCTGGAGAGTACTGATCAAACCTTGCAACAATTAGGGGCGTGGCGCGCCCTGACCTTTGAGCGATTAAAACCTTTATAAGGCGGGACAAGGTGCCTGATCCTTTTATGCACTCACTGATCCCATAAAATTCATATGAAAATGGCATTGACAATATAGTACCTTCACTGAGCTGAAGAAATTTTGCAAAACTTTAATCGCGTTTTTCTCAAAACTAGTACAACATGAATATAAACTTATTTTTTGCTTTTATTTTCTGCACAATTTTCATGAAACTTTAGGACATACAAGATCAGGTATCGTACTATAATTGTACAAGATGTGTTTTTTTTAAACAGCATTGTTTCGATATAAGGAAAACTTTTCCAAAATAAATTTAAGAAATTAAAAAAAAATGTTTACAGATTAACAAAAACAGTTTTCAAAAAAACATCTTGACAAATTGTTAGAATAACAATGAACTATCAGATTTGCTTGTCACAGGAAAGTCAGTAAAAAAAGGGCTGAGAAAAATTAATTCCAAATTTTCATAAAAACAAAGATAAATAATTTTCTTAATTTTTCCTTTCATCTGATCATCTTGAAATTTTCATATGACAACAAAGGTACTAATATATACAACACAAATTATTGATGACCGTAGATGCAATTTTAATCCACGGCGGACTTTCCCCTTGAGGGGAGCATCTGCCATGTCTTAAATAATTAACGTATGATCCTGATTATATTCATGTCAAATGTAAGCTTATGGGGAAGTAATATACGCTTACTTTCAGATCTATAAGTCGATACAAAATAGCAGGAAAAAATAAAATGTACTTTTTTATCAAAACTTCAACTCGAAATTCCTCTCTCATCTAATGACCTGTGCTGCTGAAAAAAATACCAAAGAAACTTTCTTGAGGGGCCTGGATGGAAGTCGTTCCCAGCCCGTCATGGTGCAGGCAAGTGTTTCAGAGTGACGTAAATGACGAACAAAAGAGGGAGCAGGAGGGGGGGGAATTCAGCCATAACTCTAACAGTTTTGCTTATTTCTTCATAATATTTTGCCACAAGGTAACCGAGGCGTGTACAAAGTTGTATGAATTTTTTCAATTTTTCCTTTTTTTTTTTAATATTAATGGCAGACCCTCTCCTTAAGACTCAAGACTCAAGATCATGCATGCACCCTCAATCCTTGCTTGCCTTGGAAACACTGTGAGAATGCTATCTACACACTTCATTGCCTGGACATCTTTTCCCACTATCATATAGAGTCAATGTTCCTGATAGGTCTCCTCCACTAGGCCCAGCCATACACAACACTACAACTTTCCCGCAACAAATACAGGACAAGACAACGCTAATTATTTATATTTACTACTCCCCCACAACACAAAGTACAATATAGCATTCTAACCTGGCGGTGTAGTTGTTCCAGTAGTGCCATCCCTTCAGTGCCAGCTTCAGGTTATTGACGCAGTCCTCCCATTCCTCCTGTAGGTACTTGGACACGCCCTCCTTGTACAAGAAGTCGAAGGCGATGTTGGGGTGCGAGGAGGCAGGAGTGGAGGTGGTGGTGGTTGGGGGGGCCTCAGTCAAGGTCTCTACCACCTCATCCTCGGCACAAGAAGTAATGGTGATGGCCAGGAGAAGGAGGAAGGCATATCTCACTGACGCCAGCATCCTGCAAGGCGCTGAGGTGTGGCCCGCCGGGTTTTGACACTTGCTACCCGTTGACACACCTGTGATGATGGTATAGGAACATATCTATTCAGTAAAGAGAACATTGAGCAAAAAAAATAATCATTGCATAAAACCTGGGAAAAGAAGGCGAGATGAAACTACAGGGACATAACTCACACTGAAAAGGTGCCAAAAGTGTTGTCCCAAAGGCTATTCTTCGTCCCACCAAACCTCTGTGGCTCTGTCTCCTCGTTTGCAGGATTTCTTCGTATATTTGACTGGTTTATCTTCCTTTTAGAGTATCAACTACGTCCTCGGTGGCACTCCTAACGGCACTCCTGGGCAAGCTAGGAGGGGCAGATACGTGGCACGCTGAACAGAGGGCACCCACATCACTGCCCACGCGTCCGTGACCCTATAGCTCCATATAACACTAACAGGCCCATTCTAACACCAATTAATACACGCTCCCCACACTAATAATCAATACAAAATCTTCTAAAGCTAAAGCCCGGTTGATAGGCCTTTAGATAACTAATGTTAGGAGTTTGCTTGACAAGTTCCTGAGGTCATTGACTTTTCCAAGTTGCTACTTAGTTATTTTTAGTACCTCTTATCTGAGTGTACTGAAAAGTGTAACTGATGACGATGTATATGCTTCAATATGACATGATGATATGCCTCCTGGAGTAATGCAAAGATTATTTATGAAAATGGAAACGGGAGTAATGGATCCAACAGACGTCTGAGTTGACGAGTGCAAATTTCTTATAGTTTTAAACCCCACATGTAATAAAATACTTCCAACATGACCTATCCTATACACCATCTTAGGATACAGTAAAGGAATATATATAACCAGCTATACATCGCTTTAGTCATGAGGCTTAGAGGGAAATGTGGGTGATAATTTATATAGTGGCCACCGTGAGGCGTGGGGGCCCATCATGTCCTGAGGGGGTCACTGCCTTTGCCTTCCCGATCCTTCCCGGCTGTAAGGAGTGAAAGGAACCCTGAAAAACCCATGTACTGGCCTTTCTTTGTCATTCAAGCCTGTGTGGTGGACTATGCATGGTGGAATGGGGAAGTTAGAAAAAAATAAGCCGTATTGCAATGTTTTAAGGTTATTTTGGCATGGAGCTAGGTTCAGACACGGCGAGGTTTTGTAAGAATGATAATAATAATAAAAAGATCGCGTTTCTTCTCTCTCTCTCTCTGCTGTGGGTGTGCTTGTTTGGTATAGCCCTATATAGGCCTACTCTCTCTTTCTCTCTCTGCTATGGGTGTGCTTGTTTGGTATATCCCTATATAGGCCTTCTCTCTCTCTCTCTCTCTCTCTCTCTCTCTCTCTCTCTCTCTCTCTCTCTCGTTAAAAAAAAAAAGTGTGCTCTCAATTTTCTCTCCCTCTTCTCTCCTTCCTCAACCTCACGACATTACCAGACAAAGACTCGTTCTCTTCCCTCACATCTCCTCACTTGGTTTATCAAAATCTCATCACCATCTCTTTACCTCACCCTTTCCCTAGACCCTATTAATAGGACCTGTACTCTCTCTCTCTCTCTCTCTCTCTCTCTCTCTCTCTCTCTCTCTCTCTCTCTCTCATGTTCCTCCCTTCTCCCTTGTTGTTTACCTGCAACAATAAACTATCAATCAATCAATCTCTCTCTCTCTCTCTCCTATACGTACATGATGTATTATAACCACGTACGCGCTCAGTTATAAGAATGTGATAAATCAATGTAAAAAAAAAACGATTGACTTTCTTCATGATTCAGCAGTTCTTAGCTTTTTGATGTTCTTGGAGAGAGAGAGAGAGAGAGAGAGAGAGAGAGAGAGAGAGAGAGAGAGAGAGAGAGGATGGCGTAAGAAGAAAAAAAAAAGAATATGTAAGAATCCACACCGGTTTAATCTGCACCCGCCTTCCTTTGCTTGTGCAGTATTTCCTCTTTCCCACGACTTGCATTCTTTCCAAAGGGTAACGCATTCCCCCTACTCCCCCTCACACCTCTACACCCCTCACATCATCCCCGCACCCCTCAACAGCCCTTCTACCTGAGGTGGGCGCGGTACTGAAAAATCAATAGTGCGGTTGCAGTAGAGCGGTCCCATTTATTTATTTCCCAGTGCGGTACGCGGTGTGCGGTACTGCGGTAGCGGTAGTCAAAATAAAAATATAAATACTTCAATGCCTATCCTGGCTATCCAAACAAAGGAAACATGCTTAAAATAATCCAATGAAAAATCGGCCGGCACCACCGACGGGTCCGGGGTTGAAATGGCCGGCACCGCGCGGGATGAAGAAGACTCGCAGTGTAGTAGTTTAGTCTGTTTATTTAGTATTTAATTTCTAAACAATAACTGAAAAGTCAGAATGACTGAATCACTGATTCTGATGACTGATACCGATTGACTGATTGAGTCCGATTTACTGTAAAAAAAAAAAAAATGTGAGCATGTCGCGCTGCAAATGTCGTCTTCGATAGTTTTCAAAGTACCGCGGTAGTGCGGTATTTTCAGAAATATTGCGGTAGTGCGGTACTTTTTTGTGATGCGGTACTACCGCACACTACCGCACTAAGTACCGCACTTGCCCACCTCTGCCTTATACTCTATCTAAACACCCCTACACGACACCCCCTTACAGTCCCTTACACCCTATTCCTAAACTCCCCTACACTCCCTTACATTCTCCCTTACCTACTCCACACACCCCTACAACCTCCTTACACACCTTCCCTACACCCAGACACCTCTCAAACTCAAGTGATCTTGCAATCATTTAACATCTTTCAGGTACATTGCATTCCCACACCTGCTGAGGGAAAACACCAATGAGCGTAAATGGTCTTTCAGAATCTCCCTCCATTTTCATGTGTCTTCGAGCAGCGTATATAGTAATTCATTGTGCCCTTTACTACCTTCGTATATCTATCTTGTCCAGGCTCCTATATCTATATCTTGACCAGCCTCCTATATCTATCTTGACCAGCCTCCTATATCTTAAACCAAAGACAAGCACCTCCGATCCCCCGAACGCAAGCCATACCCAGACGCTGCTCACACTAAACTGATCTTAATTCGTCTTTCAGAATGAGAGTATATCGTATAACAATTCTTTATCCCTTTGACCAACCTCTATATCGTAAAGCAAAGACACACACCTTCAACGCCCGTACGCAAGCTCATTTCATGCATGCCTCGCCCCCTACAGAGCACCGGCCAAACGTATGCCTTTAGCGTATACGTAGTAGCGATGGAGGGTGTGTCCTTGGCTGCCCTAAGGCGAGAGGGAGAGTTGCCGACGCTGCTGAGCTAAAACTGGCACGAGATGAAGGCCGGGCTGCTGAGGGAGGGTGGGGTATGGGGGCGTTTTGGGGGACTGTGGGAGGTGGTGGTGAGCGTTCTGTGGGCACGCCGGCCAGACTATGGGAGTGTGTTGTGTGAGAGCTTGAGAGAGAGTGAAAGTGTTACTGCTAACCTATTCTGTATTGTCTGTCCTTCTACTACTACTACTACTACTACTACTACTACTACTACTACTTCTACTACTACTACTATCACTACCTGTCTGCCCTTTTCCTCACCCCACTAACATTATAGGTCCCAAACTGATCACTACCTCGACTTTCACCTTCATTGTGTCTCAGAGGCCAGCTCCCAACATGTTTCCTTATTGTCATTCCCTCCACGTACAGTGATACATACGACCAGACTGTATATCATAACCAACTAAAGCATCTCCGTCTTACATAACCATATTTCCTTCTTTTCATTCCCTTAAAAACGAGTAATATACATTCAGACTGTACAATTTAACCTACTAACGAACCACCATCTTACGTAACTGTATTTCCTTCTTTTCAATCCCTCCAAAGATAGAGTATTATAGGTCTAGACTACAATATCCTAACTTACTAAAGCACTGCCATATTCCATAACCACGATTCCTTCTTTTCAATCCCTCCTTTTTCAATCTCTCCAAACAGAATACCTAATAGACGTTCAGACTGTGTAATCCTGGGGGCCATAATCTCATAACCACGATTCCTTCTTCTCAATCCCTCCTTTTTCAATCTCTCGAAACAGAATACCTAACAGACGTTCAGACTGTGTAATCCCGGGGGTCATATTCCTAAACATATTTCAACGGCGAAGTGCACATATTCAACACGGTTTTCGTAGGAGTTTTGAGCATTTCCCGGGGTAGTTCAATGACCCTAGTGGTAGTTTAACCCTTCTTCTGTACCTGTAAACCTAAAAGAACACTCATGAGACCCCGATTCATCTTCTTTTTGGCCTTTGAAAATAATTGATGTGCCAGGTGGGAGCGTCTAAGATTGCCAACCCATAACCTACTACCGCACGACGATCTTACGTAACAACAAGTGCAGTGTCAGCGCGTATTTAGAACACGGATAAGGAGATAACGATAAGGGACTGTGACAAGATTCCTCAGACGACCAGAGCTACGTATTTTATCAGGTTATCAGAAGGTGCAGGTTTTTATAAGAGGGAAATTCTATAACTGTGACAAGACTAAATTAAGACAAGATTCAGCTTTTTATAAGAGGGAAAAGCCTAAAATTGGGACTAGATTCAGCTTTTTATAAGGGGGGAAAGCCTAAAATTGGGACTAGATTCAGCTTTTTATAAGGGGGGAAAGCCTATAATTGGGACTAGATTCAGCTTTTTATAAGGGGGGAAAGCCTAAAATTGGGACTAGATTCAGCTTTTTATAAGGGGGAAAGCCTAAAATTGGAACTAGATTCAGGTTTTTATAAGGGGGGAAAGCCTAAAATTGGGACTAGATTCAGCTTTTTATAAGGGGCAAAGCCTATAATTGGGACTAGATTCAGCTTCTTATAAGAGGGGAAAGCCTAAAATTGGGACTAGATTCAGTTTTTTATAAGAGGGAAAAGCCTAAAATTGGGACTAGATTCAGCTTTTTATAAGGGGGGAAAGCCTAAAATTGGGACTAGATTCAGCTTCTTATAAGAGGGGAAAGCCTAAAATTGGGACTAGATTCAGCTTCTTATAAGGGGGGAAAGCCTAAAATTGGAACTAGATTCAGCTTTTATAAGGGGGGAAAGCCTATAATTGGGACTTGATTCATCTTTTTATAAGGGGAAAGCCTAAAATTGGAACTAGATTCAGCTTTTTATAAGGGGGGAAAGCCTATAATTGGGACTTGATTCAGCTTTTTATAAGGGGGGAAAGCCTATAATTGGAACTAGATTCAGCTTTTTATAAGGGGGGAAAGCCTAAAATTGGGACTAGATTCAGCTTTTTATAAGGGGGGAAAGCCTAAAATTGGGGCTAGATTCATCTTTTTATAAGGGGGCAAAGCCTAAAATTGGGACTAGATTCAGCTTCTTATAAGGGAGGAAAGCCTAAAATTGGGACTAGATTCAGCTTCTTATAAGGGAGGAAAGCCTAAAATTGGGACTAGATTCAGTTTTTTATAAGGGGGGAAAGCCTAAAATTGGGACTAGATTCAGCTTCTTATAAGGGGGGAAAGCCTATAATTGGGACTAGATTCAGTTTTTTATAAGGGGGGAAAGCCTAAAGTTGGGACTAGATTCAGCTTTTTATAAGGGGGGAAAGCCTAAAATTGGGACTAGATTCAGCTTTTTATAAGGGGGGAAAGCCTAAAACTGGGACTAGATTCAGCTTTTTCTAATAAGGTAGACAAAATTCAGCTTTTTACAAGAGAGAAAACCCTATAATTGAGACTAGATTCTTCAGACTACCAGAGCTACGTATGTTAGTGTCAGGAGGAATAGGTTTTTCTAATGGGGTGAAGTCTATAATTCCATCCAGGCATCATTACGTATTTCAAAAGGAGTAAGAGACAGGCAAAAGGAAACTTAGCCGGGCGCGCCACAATGAAGAAATGAGATAGAGACAGCTGGATATGGAATTCGGTACACAGAGATGGGCTTGGGAAATTCAAAATGGGATTAGACATGAGCTTAAGGAGATCGAAATTTTTTGTTGTGGCAAAATAGATTACTGAAGCGAGAATGGAGCAAATAAAGATGTTAGGTAATTAATGAAGGTTCTTTCTCTTCCATTTCATCAACTTTCCATTTCCTCATTTTTTTCTCCATTCTCTTAACTTTACTTTTCCTTTCTCTCATTTTCTTTCTACCCAGGACAGAAAAATGGAAGGAGGAAAAGAGGAAAAAGGAGAAGAAAGCAGTTTCCTCCAGTATGTACTTGACTGAAGGAGTGAGGGTGATTGCTAACTCCTGCATTACAAAGCTGGACACGGAATATGGTAGTAACAATGGTGAAATTCCCTAGGAGAGTTAATAATTCCCATCACGTATCTGTCTAGTCGGTGACGTGGAGTAGAGAGGACCAGAGACCAGCAGACGTGTAAACTGTACAAAAAAAGGATAATGAACAGTAATAAAAGTACGTTAAACATCTGGATAAATAATATGATATGAGATTCAGAAAGGTGAGGTGTTGAGGTTGTTTGTGTTTTGTGATTGGGGAAGGAAAGTTAAAGTAAGGTAAGGTAAGGAAAGGCAAGGAAAGGTAGGGTAAGGTAAGGCAAGGAAAGGTAAAGTAAGGCAAGGTAAGGTAAGGAACGGTAAGGTAAGGAAAGGTAAGGTAAGGAAAGGTAAGGAAAGATAAGGTAAAGTAAGGCAAGGTTAGGTAAGAGAAAGTAAGGTAAGGTAAGACAGGTAAGGTAAGGAAAGGTAAGATAAGGAAAGGTAAGGTAAGGTGAGATAAGGTAAGGTAGACAGGTAAGCATACATATTAATTGACACCGAATCCAGGAAGGTGAGGTGTTAAGGTTAAGTGTTAAGATAAATATGATAACAGGAAGACAGGTATTTTCAAACAGGTAAAAGATGAGCTGTTGGTAATACTGCTTGCGTTCTGTGCGTTAAAAGGTGGGTGGATTCCTTCCCCTCCTCCTCCTCCTCTCATATCCCCGACACATCACACGGGCAGAGAGAGCCGGCTTTGTCGTGCCCAAGTAGTATTATAACAACCCTCGAACCACCCCCACAATGACCACCCTTCCCTCTCTATCTCATCCATACCTCATCCACACCCAGCACTTTAAGCCTCGTCCCCGGTAGCCAGCCCAATGTAGGCGTTATTCCCAGCCACACTGCCGGTTGGGGCGCTCGGGAAAACTAGGTCGGGGGAGTCATCGCGCCTCAGCCACCCGCCCCAGCTGATCAGGTAATGACGCAACCCAAGACCTGACCGGCGGCCCCACGGAGACGCCTGTCACCTGTCCGCCGGTCCCGTCCCTCGACCACACGGCTTTGGAGCGTCACCTTAGCCAAGTACCGGGGCTTTAAATCTATTTCCTATCGAGGGTCTTCATTCGTACTGGTCCTGTATGGTATAGGTTTCCCAGGGCCATATTCGCTAACATTTCGGGGTCGACACACACAGCTTCGATAAGGCTTTCGTAGTGTTGTGTTAGTATTCCTATGGGTAGCTCTGTACTGCTCCTGTATTGTCTAGATTTCCCAGGTCCATATTCGCTAACATTTCGAGGCTTACACACCTAAATTTGATAAGGCTTTCGTAAGGTTGCTGTATCAAGTGTTTCCATGGGTATTTTTGTACCGTTCCTGTCTGGTAGAGGTATAATAAAGGTATAATGTAGGTATAGGTTTCTCAGGCCCACATTCCCTAACATTTCCAGGCCTACACACCTAAATTTGATAAGGCTTTCGTAAGGTTGCTGTATCAAGTGTTTCCATGGGTAGTTTTGTAATGTTCCTGTATGGTAGAGGTATAATAAAGGTATGATGTAGGTATAGGTTTTTCAGGCCCATATTCCCTAACATTTCCAGGCCTACACACCTAAATATGATAAGGCTTTCGTAAGGTTGCTGTATTAAGTGTTTCCATGGGTAGTTTTGTACCGTTCCTGTATGGTAGAGGTATAATAAAGGTATGATGTAGGTATAGGTTTTTCAGGCCCATATTCCCTAACATTTCCAGGCCTACACACCAATATTTAATAAGGCTTTCGTAGAGGTTATTGTGTTAGTATTTCCATGGGTCGTTTTATGAGCCTAGTGATAGTTTGACAAGGCTTCTGCACCATGAACGTGAAGAACACTCATGAGAACTCGATTAATCTCCTTTGTGGACTTTTGATATACTTGTTGTGAAAGCCGGAAGAGTCTGAAGATATGGACCTCAGTCACACGCGTATTGTCTAAAACCGGATTGGTCTGATAACTAAATACTCTTCCTTGTAACTGAGGGTATTGAGCATGCTTCAAAATACTGCACTGATTGACTTCTCTTTCGGCCACCTCTTTTTATTATTAATAATTTTTTTTAGGAGCAGCGAGTAGCGGGCTTTTTTTTTTATTATTGTTTCCTTTTTTTGTCCCCTTGAGCTGTCTCCTTTGTTGTAAGAAAAAAAAGTAGGCTATAAGGCTCGGGAACTTCTGCTTGCTGCTTTTCAGGGTGGTAATTTGTTCTACAGTAATATATTAACAGTTTTCCACTTACGAATTTTTAAGTACCTACAAACAGTATTGGATTCCCACTTACGAAATCACAAGTAGTATCGGATTCTCACTTACGAAATCACAAGTAGTATCGGATTCCCACTTACGAAATCACAAGTAGTATCCGATTCCCACTTACGAAATCACAAGTAGTATCCGATTCCCACTTACGAAATCACAAGTAGTATCCGATTCCCACTTACGAAATCACAAGTAGTATCCGATTCCCACTTACGAAATCTCAAGTAGTATTGGATTCCCACTTACGAAATCTCAAGTAGTATTGGATTCCCACTTACGAAATCTCAAATAGTATCGGATTCCCACTTACGAAATCTCAAATAGTATCGGATTCCCACTTACGAAATCTCAAATAGTAACGGATTCCCACTTATGAAATCTCAAATAGTAACTGATTCCCACTTACGAAATCTCAAAATAGTATCGGATTCCCACTTACGAAATCTCAAATAGTATCGGATTCCCACTTACGAAATCTCAAATAGTATCCGATTCCCACTTACGAAATCTCAAATAGTATCGGATTCCCACTTACGAAATCTCAAATAGTATCGGATTCCCACTTACGAAATCTCAAGTAGTATCCGATTCCCACTTACGAAATCTCAAAATAGTATCGGATTCCCACTTACGAAATCTCAAGTAGTAACGGATTCCCACTTACGAAATCTCAAATAGTATCGGATTCCCACTTACGAAATCTCAAATAGTATCGGATTCCCACTTACGAAATCTCAAGTAGTATCCGATTCCCACTTACGAAATCTCAAGTAGTATTGGATTCCCACACGATATCTCAAGTAGTAACGAATTCCCACTCACGATATCTCAAGTACCTACATGCAATGGTATTTCGGATGCCAAGATTCAGCCATTTATCTATCAGTTCATGAGGTTATTGATCCTCGTCCGTTTATAGAGCGATTCCTTCTTATACGACATCTCAAGTGTATCTGCATGACGCAACTGCTTTGGGGCATCGCCGAGCCAAGAGTGAGAACATAAGAACGTAAGGAGTCTGCAAGAGGGTGAAGTCTGTGATTCCTCCTCCTCCTTTTCTTATTCCTCCTCCTCCTCCTCTACCTCGTCCTCCTCATCCTCTCCCTCATTCACCCCATCCAGAGCACCTTCCCCGACCCGTGGATTCTCAGTCATCAGACTCTTATCGGAATATCAGTGAGACGAATATCTTGTGACTGCAAAGTGTATGTCTCAGCAACCCAGATTCTCCGGCGTTTCGGGGCTTACACACCCACGTTTGATAAGGCTTTCGAGGAGGTTATGGGTAGTACTTCCACGGGTAGTTTGACTTTTTTTTTTTTTTACATCAAAGGACACGGCTCAAGGGCAACAAAAAGAGTACACACACACACACAAAAAAAAAGCCCGCTACTCACCGCTCCCATAAAAGATAAAAGAGAAAAGTTGCCAAAAGATGAGCCTAGTGGTAGTTTAACCTGGTAGCTGCGGGGGTCATGTTTCTTAGGTTAGGTTAGGTTAGGTTAGGTTAGGTAAGCAAAATAATGAGAATCATCACTCACGCAAACCATTTCATAATATATATCAACGCATGTGTGATCAGTTTATGCATCATCTATTTTGGGAGGCTTA
The DNA here is from genome assembly GCF_024679095.1 of Eriocheir sinensis. Taxonomy (NCBI): domain Eukaryota; kingdom Metazoa; phylum Arthropoda; class Malacostraca; order Decapoda; family Varunidae; genus Eriocheir; species Eriocheir sinensis. Next base: position 4,324,294 of record NC_066563.1, read on the forward strand.
TATCATGGCAGAAATTTGGCCCGTCGCTGGTACACGGTAAAGCCACAAATTTGGCCCGTCGCTGGTACACGGTAAAGCCACAAATTTGGCCCGTCGCTGGTACACGGTAAAGCCACAAATTTGGCCCGTCGCTGGTACACGGTAAAGCCACAAATTTGGCCCGTCGCTGCTACCGGGTTAACAAGGATTCTGCACCATGAATATAATAAAAAAACACTCATAAGAACCCGACTACTCTCCTTTGTGGCCTTTGGAAATAGAAGTTATAAGAGCCGAAAGCATTTACGAATACGGACCCAGATTCTCAAGTCTTTAGATAACACGAGACTTACTTATCCAGTCCAATAATGAGGGTTAATATTGCGTAGCTTTCCCCGATATAAAAATCCACCAGGAAATTATATAGCACACGGCTCCTATCTACTGTACGCATCTACCTATCTACGGAA